>NC_056728.1:1439403714-1439503714 GCF_019279795.1 Protopterus annectens | reverse complement strand
AATTCACACCCTTCAGGAAATGCATAACACAAATCCTGTCATGGTAACAGATGCACATACACACTCATACACTCTCACATCAGAGAGAGACAGACAGACAGACATGCACACACATATATACGCACATATGCGCATGTGAACACACACACACACACACACACACACACACACACACACACACACACACACACACACACACACACACAAACATACATCTACAGGCAATTTATAGAGGAAGTGCACATCCCTTAATTCTACTTATTCAAAATTAGAAACTGTTGATGTCAAGCAGAAAAAAAAGCAGTGATGTCTACTTAGGGAACACGAGTGTCTATAATGTTATTTAAAACTCTGTGCACCTTTACCACATCAATTAAGTCCCTAGTAAGTAAAACAGCAGCAGAAAGCTAATAACCTGCTTAATTACCAAAACATGCTAATGAAGTTATTATGTTGACTGAGGCTTAGCCTGTCTTACAGCAAGCCAAAGCAGACAGAGGTAGCAGGTAAAAAAGCACAGCCAGATACAGGAATGGTTGCAGAGTTGTTGGTTTCTGGTCTATCAGTCTGAACAGAAATGGTTTTAGTAGTAAGAATGATTTGCTAAGTCAGCAACTAGCCAAATCAAAAGTTTTAAATTTTTTTTTTTATAAAGTTGTGATAGCGCATCCACAGCAAGCTTACTGTAGACACCAAAGATAAAGCCCTGTGATTGACTTTGCTGCCTCATACTTCCAGCTGTGCAACCAATCACAAGTCTTTTTGGTGATGTCCACACACGATGACATAAAGGGGCAGGGAGGTACGATGCAATCTGTCAAATGTCTGTGTAGGTTATTTTTGCTCTTACTTTTTCTGTTTCCATTAAAGGTAAATAAAAGAAGATACATAAAATAAAAATTTGATTTACTTTTTTCAGTGTGGATTATGCCCTAATTAAAGTAGCACCTGGAGCGACTGCATCTCTCGCCCTCCCCTTGCTATGCTACTGTATGCAGGTACTTATAGGGACAACATTTATCATCAATGACCTCAATGGTATAGTGTCTCCCTCTCTCAGTAGCCCATTATGTTACTGTACAGCCACACTCACTATCTCCACAATACTGTTGGAAGCAACTGTCTGTACCTGTGTCATTGAAATGCACTTCTGCTGGCTAACATTTTTGGATCTCCCCATGTATGTTGCTCACTGACTTCTCTTCCTTTACCTATTCAGCCTGTTCATTCCAAGGAAAATGGGAACTAGGTATTCCCAGCTAGGTAAGAATGCTGTACCTCATTCATTCACTCCTTTTGCTGAACTGAGTTAGGTTGTAGGGATCAGGACAGGCTGCTGATCCTGAAAAGCAGCCTACTTTCTTTCACTGGAAGTACAGCCTCCAGTAGTTCCTCTAAGTCCGTTATGGTTATATCATAAGGGCAAGCATATATCCTTATGCCAATTCCCTTTGTTACTTAGGGGAAGTACACTATGGTGCCACAAGCTTGTCTGGGTCAGAACTCCACAGGATAAACAGCTAGTTCTCCTCCTAAGTGTCACCTATCAGGCAAGTCAGAACCACTTTCCTTCCCCCAGGATTCCTCAGCCAGCAGCAGATGCTGGTTTCACCTCCTACCAGTGCCAGTATCATTAGGCAATCTGAGGTCACTTGTGCCATAGTCTGTGCTTTCCTCCTCTGTGGCATTGAGCTGTCTTTTCTACTGGTTAATTCTGAGTGTAGCAGCCAAACCTGGGATTGTCCAGGAGTTGTGTCAATATTGCACCTCTCTATCTCCTTTGGTGGGTAAGCACACACCTCAGTGGTGCCACTCATGTCAGAAGCGTGTGGGTTGTAGACAAAGGTGAAGTGTGTGAGTGACTCTCAGGTACAAGATGTTTGTTATGCACAGGTGAATTTGCATGCTCAGCCTGTAAGTGAATAGGGGCTTCTGTAGTAGTCAAAGTAGATGAGCCCCCATCTTGTAATATTCTGGTATTGTCAGTTTGTCTCTGGACTGTTCCACTTGCATATCGCCAACATAGGTTCATAGGTTGGTACTAGGCTATCAGCCCTAGGGCCTATACAAGCCTAGCCATAACAATAACCTGGCTATTTCTTCCCACACTATTTACTTCCCTGGACCCCTGTCTAGCATGGCGACTGACATGATTCCTGGAGTGAATTTCCTTTCTCCTATCCAGTTGTCAAGGTTCCTTTTGAAGAGGGCCAAAGAGGTGCTCTGCTTGACATGTATGGGCAGTCTATTCTAGAGTCTGGGGAGTCTCTGGGTCAGGAACCTATCCCTCCAGCATGTTTTGTTTATTGTGATGACAAGGTTTAGATCCCTGGAGCTGTGGCTCTGATGGATTGGGATTTCTTTAAGTGTAGCATGTCCAACAGCTCTAGGTTTGACATGGCCTTGTATGTTAAGCAGTGATCACCTCTGAGTAAATGATATGTGACAGAGTATAGCTGGAGTTTTTTTAAGGCGGTCAGTGTATGGCATCTGCTTTAGGCCTGTGATTCTTTTAGTGAGGCATTTCTGCGGCCTTTCCAGTTGTTGCAGATGTCTTGAGAGGTTCATACCAAATGGGACATTGTATCCTATAATGGGTCTAATGAGGGATGAGTACAGTGGGACAATGACCTCTTTTTTCTGGATGAAAAGCCCTTAGTGATGAGGTGTGCCACATAGAAGGATTGCTTGACTGTTGTGGCAATGTGGTTATCGAAGGTGAGACCACTGTCCACCTGTGTCCCTAAGTCTCTTATCACACGTTTGGTGTTTAGTGTACTGCCACCTATGTGGTAATTCATGGGTACATGTTTTTTCCCAAAGAGGATAAATATACATTTCTTGGCATTCAGCTTGAGTCCATGGCTCTGGCATCAAGCATCTGTTTCTGTAAGGCCCTTTTTTAGAGTAACCACATCATTTGGGGATTCATTAATGGCCCCCAGTTTGCAGTCATCTGTGAACGTTGTTAGCTAGAGTCCTTTATTGTTGGCCTGTACTTCAAAGAAATATATGCCAAACAAGAGCGGTCCCAGGACTGAATCTTGAGGTACTCCACTTGTCACTTGTTTGGAGCTGGATTTGGAGTCTGCTACATTTACAGTGTGGGTTCTGTCAGTAAACCAGTTGGCAACCCATCGAGTGATGTAGGGATTAATGCCCAGCTTAGTAAGTCTATCTATGATTCCAAAGTGGGGGATGGTGTCAAAGGCCTTGGTGAGGTCCAGATAGGCTGTGTGGACTGCCTTACCCTCGTCCACAGCTCTGGAGACTGATTCAAAGAAGTCAATCAGGTTCAGGAGACAAGATCAGCCTTTCATGAACCAAAACTGGGTGGGGTCCAGTGTTTGAAGGTTGCCATGGTCTTTGTTTATAAGTTCCATGATAATAAATACCATGGCCTTGCAGATCAGGCTCATCAGACTGATGGGGCGGTAGTTCCCTGGATCCAAGGTGGATCCCCCCCTTGTGGAGTGGGATAACTGTAGCTGTGTGCCACTCAGTGGGCATGAAGCCTGCGGTGAGGCTATGATTAAACATGACACTTAAGTGAGGTGCCAGTTCATTTTGTAGCTTTGGAGCCTTGACCCAGGTATCAGTTACTGCACATATATCGATGTTCTCCATTTTTAGGACTGCCTCAAGAGAGTGCATTTTGAGGTTTAGAATTCTAGCATTGAGTTACATTACCTTCAGAATTTGCATGCTTGTACCTGTTACGATGGTGTTTTTTTCCTTTGAACTTTGCCTAAAAAAGGCATTATAGGGGCGGTAAGATACTAAGCCAGTAACCTGAATCCCAGGGGTGACAGGTGCAGACCATCACTGGCAAAGCATCGTGGTCTGTCGATCATGTTGTCCCAGGCAGACAGATACTGGATAACCTTTGAATGACACCAGAAGCTTAGTCAATTGTAGTCACTGCTCCCTGTATGAGACCAGCCTTTTTTGTCCTGACGTTCCACCATTGGAACCTGTGAAAATATTAACACACGTTGCCAGTGTCTGCCAATACACACAAGACAAATATAACAGTCTGAGGCATGCATAGTGTTACACATGAAAATGCAGCTGTTGTAGATACCTGGAAGGACAAATATGTCTTAGTGAAGCCTTCACTTCAAACTTACAGTAGTATGTGCTTTAACATGCTATAATTGACATTACTAAGTATGTGCTTTTTCTACTGACACTTGGCAATTGGTGCAACCCAGCTTCCACATCAAGGCCACTGGAGGTGTGATGAGCTTTTGTCCATATGCAAGAAATGACCAAAAACTGTTGGATCTAAGTGAGCCACTTCTGTGTTGGTGGCCTATCCCTTGTGATGGGCCTGTCTATTGCAATGTCCTCCATACATCTTTGTCATAATGCTTGCTGCAACACCTTTGTCTAGGAGGTGTGAGCCACTTCCATCAGGTGGCCATACAAGTCTAGTACACCTGAGTGGGTTTGAAAACTGCACCATACAGTGTATAAGTATACCCACAGTCTCCTACCTTTTGCAACTAGTTATCAACTGCAATTCATACTAATCACAGCCTTTCCCATTTATATACTATACCCATCCTTCAACATCTGTCCCCGAAACCTCACAACCCTTTAAGTAAGTCCTCCCAATGGATTACTATGTTTAGAGTTTGAATGCCATAGACAGACAGTACTAAGCCATGACAGTGTCATAGTTCCTAGTACATATACACCATGACATGTGGTTCACTCTGTCCTTCGGACATTCATCACATGATCTGTTGTTGCTGAGGTACTTTAGCAGGCAGGCTCCTTCTTTAGTTCGGTGAAGTTTCACATCCATAGAGGCTTTAGGAAATCTTCTACTTTGGAGTTGTACAGTTGCAAATGGTGTTGTGTAAAATGGCACTGATACCTTATATTGTACTAGCAAGAGCAGTTAGCATGGTGGTTTTGTTAATAAAGCCAGTTAATGCAACTGTTTTTGAATCATTGACAGTGCATGATATGCTACCCATGCATGGCAGTATGAATAATGCACTTCATGATGAACATGAACCATGTGACTTCTATGCTTGTGCATATGGTGATCGTCTGTGTGTGTGTGTGTGTGTGTGTGTGTGTGTGTGTGTGTGTGTGTGTGTGTGTGTGTGTGTGTGTGTGTGTGTGTGTGTGTGTGTGTGTGTGTGTGTGTGTGTGTGTGTGTGCATCTGTAAAAGCATGCATGTATGTGCATTGCATTGCTTGGCATGTGATCCACAAACATGTGCCTGAGTACATTGGTTTACCATATTGCTTCTTGACTGGACCTAACAAGTGTCCATGACTGCCTCACTTACCGTGAAAAGTAGGATTTTTGTATTTTATGCTAAGAAGAGGCTGGTATTCCCATTTTTTCCATTAGAACAGTTTCAAGGAGCATTTGCTGGTCCACTATAATGGTCACTTGAAGAAGGTACAAGGCTGGTACAAAGTGGACAGATATTAAGTGATGCCTGTGCCATTATCCGCACTGAGAAGCAATGCTTTCATTGATATGTTGACAAGAGCTGACAACCCTGAGAGGCAGACATTCATGACAGTAAGTCAAGGATGACACTTGTGTCCTGTACTATGTACATTGTCATGAATTTATGACTAGTTGTATGTGGATTGGTCTGCAGCAGCTGAAGATCTTCAGGTGAACACTGCTGAATGTTGCTGAAGGCATGAAGACCTATCTCAACAATAGAGTATTAAGATATCACTGCACAAGTGTGATGGTGTATGTGAGATATGTGTATGATAATTTCCATTGTGTCATCCTTCTGCAGGTTTACTTGCAGGAGAAGAAGAAGGAGAGGACCATGTTCATCTCAGTTTCCACCATCTGTTGTCTGGGCTGGTTTCCAGTACCCAACAGATCTGCTTCTCGGAAGGAAGGCAGATGTGATGTTGAGGTGTTCAGTTATACCATCCATGCCTGTCTGTTTGTTAGGACTGTGGAAGGATCTCACAGCATAATTTATTCAGGCTGCTAACTGCAGAAGTGTGCTAATAACTGCATACCCATCTTTGCAACATGAAGTGCTTCTGCACTGACTGGTGGAGCTGTGTGACCAGCAATCCTGTCTATCAGAAGTAGAAAAGGACAAGATATACATAATATTACTTATCCGGGTCTGAGGCACATAAGTTTCCTGACCTCTGTTCCAGTAAGGCATTCACATATGCAAGGAACCTACACTATCTCTTTCCCAAGGTACCCCCTTCCTTATGTATCATTGGCCATCCCTCTTTCATTGTTCTATCTTTCCCATCACCAATTGCCTACCCTCTGTGTGGAAGAGTTGATTGACTGTTCTCCCCACATTTTGTGTGCATGCCACCCCATCTGTCTAGGACTGTGTTCTAGGTCAGTTTGTTTGCACCTGATAGCTTCCCTTCTCCATCTAACTTATCCATAGCCATCACTCAGTACCTTCCCCATTTACCCTTATTTTGTAAACCTTACAAAAGGGACTCTCCCTAATACAATTACCATTCTCTCCCCTTCATTCTTTATCACTGCCCATCTTTATTTACACTTGCATGCCGGTCTTGCCTTTCCTACATTATTGTCTATCCCACCTCCCACTTGATGTTAAACTGTCTTGTTACTGTGCTGCACACACCCACTTTGGTCTTCCTGTTGGCTGCTATATGTGGCTATGCTGACCTTCGTGTGGCAGCTGTACACTTGCTCTAGCTGTATGTTACATCATTAAACGTGTGAGCATGCATTGACCTGGCAGCACTAGTCTGCCTAGTTGTGACATCCATCACATCAGTCATGTGTGCTATTGCAACACTGCTGCTGTCATACAGTAGTAGAGTGTCATTTGTGATGTTTCCCCCACTACTGCTATGTCATTTTCTCAGTATGAAGGCACAATCCCCTACGTAGCACATGTCTGATTAGCTCTGTAGCACTTTTGTTAGTGACCACCTTAACTATTAGCACAGTGTAGGTATACAGTGCTTGTCTAAAAATCCCGCCCTTTTTTATTCTTGAGTTGTCACATTATAAGAAGACAGTACTTGGTATATGTAAGTTTCAAATATTAATTCAAGAAGCAGTCATATAAATATATGATACACAAAGGAAGGTCTGTCATTTACATAAGTGCAATTTTATCACACAACAAAGATTTACATAAGCTGTGAAAGAATTGCCTTTTCAGTAATGCACCTTCCACATCAGGTAACCACTGACATGTGAACTGATTTAACATGAGTGCACATAATCTGAATACATTTATAAACCTACAGTGCGAGACAATGAAGGGACAAACTCTTGCAACATGTCTGCAATGCCATGGAAAGCTACACAAAGAAGGGCATTTGTATATTTGTAAAAGAGTGCATTCCATCTGCAGGGAAAACATACTATAAATGAGATATATTGTTATGATATAGTTTTTGTAGGCTTTATTAGCCTACATAATTAGCAATGTATGGTGAAAATGTTAATTCTCAAATATTTGCTTTGTAAAAGCATTCGACTTTATCCCATCATTTCTTGCAAAATAAAGATTGATTACTGCACATTAAAGAAATGAGTACTAGGACTGCTACTTAATCTAAATTTGTAATGCAATGGCCTTTAATCCATGAGATGGATGATGTCTGAATGCTCGTCAGCATGGGTAGAGCGGTACTACATTACTACAATGTGCGATGCTAGATTACTCTGGAAGTATAAGGTGCAGGAATGATTATTAAGAATATCAGTGCTTAATATAAGTTCTCATAATTAATGAACAAAGGCAGGCAGTTATTAAATCCTGGAACAGCTCTCTTGTGAATAGTCTTGGAAATAATTTTGATTTAAGCTGACTTTATAAAAATTACTTTTACCGGTGAAACTTTGTAATGTCTGTGACTTTATTTATATTCCCTGGCATCCTTCCCATGGGACCAAAGAGTGAGACTTAATAAAGTAGAAGTCTGTATGGATATATTTATTTAAAACTGCAAGCTGCAAAATGCATTTTAAGTATAGGCTGCTTCTCCTTCCTGCCTTGTCAACAATAGCAGCTAGCACAATTTGTTAACATCTCATTGAATGTTACCCAAACTGCATTGCAGAGTACAAGATAATAATATTACACATTACCGCAGACCTGAAAATCACGTTCAGGAGATATCCCAAAACATTTAGCCAGCACAGTCACTCCTAAATAATTTAATAAGAGAATATGGCATCAAGATGAAGGGTTAAGTCAGAAACGTACAAGGTGAGTAGGAGCATAAAGGTGATATTTTAGAGAAACACTGGGCATGTAAACAGGAAAAGAAAATAAATGTCATTTTAATTGTTTTAGTTCATGTTTTAATGTATAATATTAGTTCTTTTGCACATTTTCTCATTGTGTATAATATTCTACATAAATATAACAGCCTTATACATTTATGTACTCTTGCACTCAGACACATATTCATATTTTATTTACTGTAGACATTTTTTTATTTTAAATGTAGACTGCTTCTTTCTTCTAAATTATTGCTCCTATATCAGCTTCTGTATTATTGTAAACTGAATTTTTCTCCCTTGGCCTGCACTAAAAATGTACTACAATTTATTTAAGTACACCTGATCAAGTAAGTAAACAAAGAGAAGAAAAAGAAGAGATAAAGATACAGAATCTGGAAATAGTTTTATACATAGAAGATGACAGAATAGTGGAAATAAGGATCTTAAGAACCAGCTGTAAGAAAACAGAAAAATGAAAGAGGAGCTCAAACAAGTGCATAGAAAAGCACATAAATATGTAGAAGCAGAAAGTCTGAAAAGGAAGGAATGGTTCTGCCCCTCATGATATAAAGATTAGTAACAAAACAAAATTGATTCATGATGCGATCCTCATTTCAGTATAAAAAAATGAGATGCAGGAGTTAATATGCTCTAATGGTATAAATGTCTTACTTATGTACTTTTATGGAATGCTTAATAATAGAAAGGTATGTATTCTGCTAATCTATCAAATACTAAAATCAGCTTAATCAAGCGGTTATGTGTTGTGGTGAAACATGCATGGGCTATACTCCCTGTTAACCAACTGTTGGATGAATTGTACACCAAACATTGTGTTTTTTCAGGTCTTAACATTAATTCTGATGCATGCTATGGCACAATTTGAAGGGAATAGGAATGTTGTCCTCTGACATTAAAAGTACCCTCATTACTATAATGTGTATATGTGCCAAGTAGCATTTTGTTACATCTCACCTTTCTTGGCTGAATGAGATAGCAAGATTTCAGCTTTGGTTCCCATGTGGATGACTTTATCCCTGCACCCTCTTGCTTACATATGTTAAAACCATGGCAACACAACTGCAAAAAAAAAGATCGAATGCATAAACAACAGTGAGTCACTGGTGGCAGTGCAATAGAAACAGAGCATGCCACTGTTGTTAGTGAAAACATTCATTGGTGAGTTGCAAGTTGTCTGGCTTTGATTGAAGAGTTGCACTTTACCTTCTTAAGGAGTAGGGAAATGTTTCACAACAAGTGTCAAATTGATTGTGCTAATCATCTTCAGGGAGAATCACCCGACTCTGCCCACTTTCTTTACTGCCCATCCAACCACGTAATCTGTATTAGCCATACTCTCAGCCTGAAATAGTCCACCCAGATTGATGATGGCAATATCTGAGTTAATTTGCTCATGAGACTATTGCAAGAGATAAAAACTTGAAATATTAGGTCAACACCTTTGCACATTAAGCACAAATAAGGTAGAATATCTGTATTCAGAACAATTTTCAGGTAAATAACATAACTGAAGCAAAACTGGTTTTCTAAAATTCCAGGCAGAAAGCAAGACATTCTCCTCTCTTATGCCCCACTTTATGTTCCATGCTAGTTTTCACATGTGACTACCTGGCTGTAAATCTGTAGGTTACTGAATGATCTCAGACTCATTTTATTAGGATTGTGTGTCTGTGTAGTGGCCCTTCTTTTAGCAGCTCGTTGAATAACCTAGCCTGTGTTATGCACAGCATTATTACCCTACAGTCAGCAGTTCATTACATTAATAGTACCACTCTTCGACTTCCACATTCTCACATCACAGTCTGCAGCTTTCCTATGACACAGCTCTCCATCAAGTTATAGCACCGTTCTCTACCACATTATAAATTTTATGAGCTAATAAATCCATTCCACATCTCTTTTACCAATTGTGTTCTCTCAACATGCATCACATATATTTAGTTATATCATTATCATTTACAAAATAAGTCTTGGCATATCATTTTTCATTCTAGACCTTAGCATTTTTCTGTAACAGCTACAAATAAATCCTGAACTGAATAAAATATGTAGCAGATAAAATCACTATATATGATGGTATAGCTATTATGTGCTTTTTTCCAGTGGCATGAAAAAATGTCCAAACTTGAGGTACTATCAATGCAATGTATAGAAAAGTCTACACGTTGTAAAGTAAGATTTTAACTATGTTCTGCTTGGAAATAAAACGATTATACAAACTGTGAAATGTATGGCAGTCATGAATTAGGAGCTATGCTTGCTCTATCCTTTGATTACAAAATCCTTGACTACCTACATCTATACCAAAAAGCTTTTAGAACATTCATTATGGAGATAAGCAGACAAGAAAAGGACAACAAAATAATAGCAAGTGAATGTGAAATCTACTTGATTGCATCTGTGGTTTCTGTATGTAAATGACATAAACAGATAGCTGAATAAACAGTCAGAAGAAAGGCAAAAAGAAGACAGAGAGACCGAGAGAGAAAGAGAACAACAAAGAGAAAGGCAGATGAAGAAGACCTAACTTAGTGTTTCTTTTTTACAGACTTACAGACTTATGAATAGTTTCTGTACTTGTATCTGTATTTCTTCTTCTTCAAGCCAATTGTAGCTTAGGGCTCAGTAAATCTTTCAATTAAAAATAAGTACAAAAGTCTAGATATAGAGAGATGCTTTCTTTCATGTGATCTACATGCTCAAAGTCATCACTTCTTATTTTCTGTTGGCAATTTTCGATTTGGGTACACATTTGTCTGTTAACTATACTGCTCTTGTTATTCTTTCATAAGAAAGGTATTTTTATTTATTTATTCACTTTCAAAAAAAAATTGTCTCTGACTATTTGTTAATTGAAAATTGTGTGTGCGTGTATGTGTAAGAGTTTGTTCAAGATACAGTTACAGTGAGCATGTGAGCACTGCATGTAAAGAAAAAAAAAACAAGTTACATCATCTGCTGAGTTGGGTATTCAGTGTCGAGTTTATTCCTCAGTACAGATAATGCATCTTTATAAGTTCTTGTGGCCAACCTGTACTCAGTGAGATGTTGAGTGGTTTATATTTACTTGTGTGGCTTTTTCATACTGTTTAATTTGTCCAGGCCCCCCTTCAAAATAAATCACACCAAACACACAAAGCCATTTGACGACCTTTATTGCATAGTAATGAATAAATAACTTTAACCACAACAAAAATAACAACAATTATCTCAATCGATAACAATCTCAGGGCAGCGTACCTACTCACCCTGGATGATTCATACCTCAGGGCAGCGTACCTACTCACCCTGTTACTTTCTCTACCAGGGCAGTGTACCTACTTACCCACCAACTTTAACTAGGCAGCATACCTGCTCACCTACAGCCAAAAGAACCATTAACCAATGAATCCTCCTTTATTCAAGCAGCATCCAGCAGCTCACTTACTCCCTCATACAATGCATGACCACCTTCCTTAGAGGGGGAACAGAAGAGGACAAGCCTGTCCCTTTTCTCTGCCACCAGCCTGCTCCCAGGCTTTTCCCCCTCCTAAAGCATAGCCTCAACCATTCTTTTTAAAAACAACATCAAGTGAAGGTTAAACAAATCCAACCCTACCTCATTCAAATGCATCCCATCCTCTTGATACCAAACCACATCACCATCTAAAAAAATCTCTATGTTTAATAGTATGCATCCCCCAAATTCTTAATTGTCTAGCCAATCTTTGATTAATAAACCTCATGACCCATTCAATAGCCCTATAACTATAAGCGTTCCTCCAACACAAACGAGGAACCAACTCTGACCAAACAACATCCATTCCTGGATACAACAATTTCAACCTCAACAAATCCTGTAAAATAATATCTACTAATCGCTTTTTTTAAAGAATTCCAAGATCATCGTCCCCCAAATGAATCACTAATAATCTAGGGCACCCCACCCTTGATTTTACCTGCTCAAACTGATGCATCAACCTATCCCACCTAAGACCCCTAATACCAAGCCAATATACTGACCATCCATAATGAGACAAACCCAAAATGTCTCAATCCTCCCTAACCAATGCACGTTTCCCTGCCCAGTGGATATATGAGTGCCCCAGAATGATGATCTGCTTCCCTAGAAAAGAAGAAAACAAAAATCATTAATCAAGTCAACCTGTTACCTAATATATGATAAAAATGCATTTGAAGACCACCTCCCCATTCTCTTAATAACGTCAACAGAACTGTCCTCTCTAGCTAAATCCGAAGCCCTGCCAATCCAAAAGGAATGAGCTGCAAACCTATCTGTTTGAAATCCCAAACAACGGAAAACCCTCCTGATCAAATGTATGAATCTACTACTTGTCACAACCTTCCCATCCATCGAGCAAAATATCAACTCGATAAATTCCCCATCTGCCTCCTCCTGAATTCCTTAGCCCACCTTTCTGGGCAAAGACTAACATTCCTATTAGGCTTAAGCACCACAATTGAACCTTTACCCAGTTGATCTGCCTTGCTCTTCCATAAGCCAATAGTTACCTCCCCATCACTTATGATTACATCCTTTCAAAATAACGAACCTAACAATTCTGAAACCTGAAAAGCACTAAAATATAACAATACGCACAACGTGCCCCACATAAAATAATCCAAAGACCCCCCTGCAATAACGCTAACCCTTTCAACAAAACTTTCAATATTGCCCTCATCAGTGGCCATCGCATATCCCCCCATTCCCCAGCCACTCTCCCCCACCCCTTCAACATCTGCCCAACTGTCCATGACTTTGTAAAATCCTGCAATCCATATACCTTAGCAAAAATACTAATAGCATCCAAATCCACCTTGAGGGTCTGCAAAGCCTTACCCAGTTCCCAAGCTTGGGCCAAGTAATGCAATAACAATTCCTCTGATCATACCCCTTCCTCTTCTGGCAACTGTAGAACAAACTGATCAAAATCAGAAAGAGCCCTACTGTAAGCCTTTTGTGTAGAGAGAGCCCAAGACTGACACACCAACCTCCTGGCTACCTCAACCCAAGGATCCTCACCTCTTCTGGCAGGATCTCCGTTTGTTCCTCTACCCCTGGAGCCAACAGCCGAAACCTGCAAACCTGAAATCAGGACAAGCTATCAGCAATATCATTCTTTACACCAGACACATGCACAGCTGTAAATGAAAAGTTTATTAGCAGACTCTGCAAAACCAATTTACGCAATACCAACAATAACAATTCTAACTTAGCTATCTTCTCTTGCAGAACCTTCACCACAACCATGATGTCCAAATGAAAAACTTCTTGCTTGTGCCATAAATTATCCTTCCAAACCACATAAGCTACCCATATAGGCATCAGCTCTAGAAAGGCCACATCCCACCTCCATTCTTCCTTCCAAACTCACGGCCATTTAGCTGTAAACCACCATCCTCCAAAGTAGGCCCCCATACCCATGCCCCCCGCTGCATCCGTAAATAACTGAAGTTCCTCCTGCCACACCCAGTCTAACTGCCAGAAGGAAATCCCATTGAAATGTCCCAAAAAAAAAACAGCCCACAACAAATCCTCCCACACCAACTCGGTCACCCTAACACAATGATGTTTAGACCCGCCCCCTTTCAACACTAACACTACCGACCTACAAAAGGGGTGCCCTGGATGCACCACTCTACAGATGAAATTCAAAAGTCCCAACAACTCCATGACTGACTGAATCCGTATCTTATCCTTGTCTAGCACCAACCTTATAGCCATCCCAAGTATCTCTATCTTATCCACAGGCAGCCAAAACAATTCCCTTTCTACCATTAATCCCAGAAATTCTAATGCTCTCACTGGGCCTTCCATCTTATGCTGGGTCAACAGTGCCCCAACTTCTTGCACATGCTCGGAAAGTCCCTCAGCACTTCCTGGGCCCCGGCCCGACCTTCACCCACTAGTAGAAAGTCATCCAAATAATGAACTGCTTTCTGCATTCCCACCCTCTGCTGCCATACCCAATGCAATACCGTGCTGAACTTCTCAAACGTTGCACATACCACTGAAAATCCCATAGGCATGGCTTTGTCAAAATAATACTTCTCACCTACCATCATCCCCAGCAATGGCCAATCCTCCGGCCGAATTGGCAGTAAGCAAAAGCCAGACTCAATGTCCACTTTTACCAGCCATGACTCCTGAAATTCCCTAATCACCTTGACGGCATCATCCGAGGATGCATAAAGCACCCTGACCTCTTCCTTTGCAATAAAATCATTAACCAAGCCCCCTTCTGGATGAGACAAATGATGTATCAATCAAAATTCCCCAGCTCGTTTCTTCGGTACAAACTCCAAGTGTGACACCTTGTAAAAACTGAATGGTGGACTGTCGAAAGGATTCAACAAATGCCCAGCCTGCCACTCCTTCTCCACTAAACCCTCCAACGCAGGTTCTTACAATCTCCTCCACTACCCCCCACATTAGACTTAATAGGAAACCCTCAATGAAACCCCTGTAATATCTCATTCTTAACCACATAGCCAGGAAACTGCCAGAGCATACCCCTCAGGACTTCCACCTTAATGTGGAAAGGCACCCCTTCCCCTATTCCCTCTAAAGAATCCACTTCCCCAGGACCCCCAAAAATTACCCCTACCCCGTAAGGGTTGAAACTCTTGCACAGAGGGAAACCCAACCTCCCAAGCCATAACACTGGAATTCAATGTGGAAGGGTTTTGGCGACCACAAGATATGGCCGAATGACTCCCCCCACATCTTGAGCAAGTGTGTGAAAATTTGCACCCTACCCAAAAACAAGAGCCACTATTGAAAGACCAAACACACACACCCTCCATCTCCTCTGCTTACCCTTTTGTTAAAACCACCATAACTATCCATCATCATGGATAACCGTATATCCGGGTGACAGACCTCCAAGCGTAGCGCATGGTCTACTGCCTTCCATTTATGGAAGTGCTGATCATACCAGAGCCACGCATTCCCCGGCCTTAACTGCTGCACCTCCCAAATGTCAAGGAAATTACCTAGAAGCAGCAGGGCCAATGACCCGTGTTTCTCCAGCTGCACAGCCATATAGTAAATAAAACCTACCATCCAATTATCCCACATCCTAGGGTTAATTTTGCCTACCCTTTTCCTCCCCAATACCACAAATGACACCAACAAGTCCTTACTATTCTCCAACTCCACCTCCACTTAACACTGCACCCCTTCTGCATCGATCAACTTGAATACATCAACATATTCCCCTTTCCAAATGTTTTCCTTCACCGACCCTGGAATATGCGGAGTCAAAAAGACAGGTCCCTTCTCTTCTCCCAAGGTTTGATTGGTCAACCAGTCCCCTGGCTACAGTCCAAATTCAGGATTGACATCCGAGCCTACAACAGAACTAACCCCTGACCCTACACAAACCTCACTCGCATCCCCTCCAGAGTACCTGGCTACCTCTGCTGTCCCCCCTGCACCACCTCTATCTCATGCCAACTCTCCTGATATCCCCACCTAAGAGCTCCTCTTCATCTCCCCTCCCCCTGCAATCCTCACTGCTCACTTCCTCAGCCAGAACTGATGAAGCAAAACCATTACCTGAACCTCAATCTTGAGATGTACTGGTGGCCGATGCCTCAGCAGCAACCACTTCCTTCACCATCCTATGCCTTTTCCCTCAAGCTGGAGTTCTCAATGTGGAACATAACCTCTTCTGCCCTGAACCCTGCTCCTCTTCCATTGCCACCTTGGACATTGACACCTGCAGAAATAATTCTCCGCCTGGGCTATGATGGCTTGCCATCACTGACATAGCCCTGTTAAGTTAGCCATCTGCAAGATAAGAAAACACATAACATTAATACCCCCTCTAGCCTGGGAGAAAAAAAAATACTTTGCAATGCTGCACCTCTTTTTAGTTCCCTACTCACTTAGAATAGCTGGGCAGTAAGCTTAATGCATTATCTATGAATCTATGAACCTATGAACCAATCTCAGTCATATGCAAGCCAGTATAACTTGAAAACACAGCCCAATAGATCAGCAGCTTAACTGACATTAATATCAGTACTGACTACTTGCTGGATCCCCCTGAACTGCTCTGCAACTCTAAAGACCACATCCTTTTTGCAGCTAAGTACTTACTGCTAGAATACCCAAGAGCCAAGCATGCAAGACTTACATGAAGCTATTGATATCAAGTATAAGGTATGCTTTCAGAGCAGTAGGTTATGTAATCCTGCAGAGTTTAGAACACAAAACATTTATTGAGTGATTGACTGATTAAATGTTAATGCAATACCCTCTGAGGACAACGTTCATGCCTCTTCAGCAATAAAAGACCAACAATTACCCCAACCCACTGCAGGTATTAAGCCTAGCTACCCATCCCTCGTGTATCCTCACCTGAACCTACCTTTCCAGCATATCTCTCAGCTGTCATGCTTTCCCCAGAATGTCCATCTTTCCACCCCATAATCATGGTCCACTCCTTTTTTTTTCTTCTTTTTAATTAAGAAAACAATGCTGCCCACTCTTCCAGCTATGGATAACTTTCTATAACACAGGGACAGGACTCTGAATGGCGCACAATCGCCGTGGCCTCCAGGGTGCATGTGAGAAGACAACAGCCCTGCAAATCCGATCCCAGCCTGCTTTAATGGGAACTACACAATGAGAAGGCAACAAACACCATGATGTGGACCCAGACAGCTGCACAAACCCACCAGGGCATGAAGTACCACCACACCACCATCTCTGCCCTTATTACAAGGCGACCATCAATAGCAGCCGCCACAACCACCAAGGTATGAAGTGGCCATCCAGAAGCAGGCCTGAGCCAACTGCATCACCCTACCATCCCCCCTTCAGATTAAAAAAGAGCCATGACTGGGAAAGCAGGTACACCAAAATACCACCGGACCACCAGTGACAGACAGCAGTACCAGCCGCGCACCACAAGACCACCGGGAAACCTAGGAGCCGAACAGCCATTTGCACCACCAGGTAAGACACACCACACTCCAGCCATGCCATGCACCACATACCCACAGCTCCTGGCCCACCCAAACCATCCAGACAACAACTCCTGCCTCCTGCCCCTTCCCTGGGTATCCTGTCTCTCCCCCCATACTGGCCATCACTTCCCACACTCCCCTAACTGAGCAGAGAAAAAAAAAAGGGACAACATATAAATATATATATATATATATATATATATATATATATATATATATATAGCCTATATATATATATATATATATATATATATATATATATATATATATATATATAGCCTTACCCTCAGATCCTCTCAGAACTCAGAACACATGCCATCTAAGGCCTACCTGACTCCGCAATACCTACAAGGTCGTCTGGACATGGGTTAGCTGCCAAACCAGCACCAACTCACGCCAAATGTGCCTACTTCCTCTAAACTCCCTTACTTAACACTACTCTACATCTCTCCCTCCCTTACATCACTTCCCTTAAACTCATCTTCCCTTTAACCCTTTAACAACTAAACCCAAGCCCTGAACTATATCCCCCACCCTCACTACCTGAAAGTGGGCCCAGGACAAATTAATTTGTCCCAAACTTCACTTCTCCAAATACTTACATTTACTGCATCCCATTCATAAGGCAATATATGATCAAAGTTCACACACTCAGGACTGGTTTAGTCTTGGATTTTGCCAAGAATGCTCTACTCAGCACTCATAATGTGGCAAGAATTGCCTCCTTCTGCAGTTCATACAGGGTTGCATATATCAGTAGCATCCTTCACTACAATTTTACATTATTTTGTTATTAATCTTGTTGCATCCACTACTACTGGAACTGTTCATATCATTTTTTGCACATTGCTCTCAGTTCTGCTTTCAAATCCTTGTATTTTAAGACTTTCCATTTCTTTGTATATAAGATAAGCACTGTGTGAATCAGTTTCAATAATCAATGGTACTTTTGTCTTTTTTCTTGGGCCAATATACCTCATTTTCTTGCATCAGTTTTGTAAGCTACTGGTAATGGGTTATCCCATTTGATATAAACTTCATCATTATCAATAAAGATTTGTGATTCATGTTTCCAATGTTTTTCATCTATTTCTATATTGTAGTGTTTGCACAATCCCCAGTGCAACAGTCTTGTCCCATTATTGTGCCTTTCAGTATACAAACCCTCAACAATAAGTGTGTCACACACACACGTGAGATGTGTAACTGTTTCCACTGCTGTTTTACTGAACCTGCATTTGCCTGTTTTCCCCACTTTTTTAGTGGACTTTGTAAACCAGCATGTACATAGACCACTGTCTTGGCCACTATTATTAGCTTTCCATCTTTGTTTTCAATTCACCTCTTTTTAACCATTCCTGCTTCAAATCTTGGTCAACATAAGCTTAATGTATGCAATGTTGCTTATATGATATATAGCAATATATGTGAAGTATAATGTTTGTAAACGTGAACCTGTAAAAACAGTTTGACTACTTTTATATAAATTTTAAGTTTGCCTATGTCACGAGTGATAATTTAATAAAGGGGTTTAAATAAAAAGATAAGGTTGCTATAGATTACTGTTGTATTTTTGGGCCTTTAAGTTTTCTTTCCTTCTCTCCTAGTCCTTTTTGTTGTATTTTTTGTTTGTTTGTTTGGAGGGGGGCAGACTTTAAGTTGCTGCTTGTTTTTTTTTTTTTTTGGCTGCTTCTAGACTTCTGGTTTGATATACATTCCCACTTTGCTCTGAAATGCTTCTGCGAAACTAAGCAAAGATGTCATCTTAAACATATTCTCTTTATGCTTTAGAACTTTCACTATGTTTAGATTTGATGAAGTCATCAAATATGCATGAAGTCTCATGATTGTAAATCTATACATGTAATGAGCAGTGAAGAGCGAATATATGAAAATATCAGGGAAAGAAAAAAACAAGACCCAGACCAATGCTCTTTGGAGGCATATAGAAAACAATGATGGCCATTCCTTTAGGATTTTTATTATTGAAGTGGTAAAATGAGATCAAAGAGGAAGGCCAACCAAGATTAAATTGGAATGCAAAGAAGTCGAATTGTAATTAAAAAACAATGCAAGTAATATGAGAAGGCTAAATAGGTTCATAGGTCTGTAGTAATCTAACGGCCCTGGAGCCTTTACAAGCCTAACCCATAGAAGTGTCCTGGCATTGTGCCGTCCGACATTAGTTCCCAGTGTCTCTATCAAGTAAAGCCACTGGAGTGATCCCCAGGGTGAACTTACTATTTCCCACCCACTCATCAAGAGGGCCAGTGATGTCCTCTGCTTGACATGTATGGGAAGTCTATTCCAGAGCATGGGCAGTCTCTGGGTTATGAACCTGTCCCTCGAGCATGTTCTGTTGATTGTGGTAATGAGGTTGATGTCTCTGGAATGTGTGGTGCAGAGGGATTGGGATTTCTTTAGATGTAGCATTTCTAAAAGAGCTGGGTCAGACATGGCTTTGTAAGTCAAGTAGAGATTGCCCCATAGTAGACGATGTGAGACAGAGAATAGCTGGAGTTTTTTGAGTCTGTCCATGTAGGGCGTGTGTTTTAGGCCTAGGATCCTCTTTGTGAGGTACTTTTGTGGCCTCTCTTGCTGTTGCAGGTGTCTAGTGAGGTACATGGCAAATGGGGCATTATACTCTATGACTTGGTTTAATGAGGGAAGAGTAGCAAGAAATGATAACCTCTTTCTTCCAGATTGCAAAACCCTTGGTAATGAAATGTGCCACATAGAAGGACTTTCTGACCACAGTGGAAATGTTGTGGTCGAAGGAGAGGTTGTTGTCAACCTGTGTCCCCATATCTCTTATAACACCTTCAGTGTTCAGTGGGCTCCCATTGATGTGGTAATTAGTGGGAACTGAGTTTTTCCCAAAGGGGATGATGATGCATTTTTTGGCATTAAGCTTAAGGCCATGGTTTCAACACCAGTCATTGGTCTCAGTGAGGCATTTCTGTAGGATGTCTGCATCATTTGGGGAGTTAATAATGGATCCCAGCTTGCAGCCATCTGCAAACTTAGTCAGTCAGAATCCCTCCATGTTGGCCTGGACGTCTGAGAAGTAGACGCCAAACAGGAGAGGAACTAGGACCTATCCCTGTGGGACTCCACTCATGACTGGTCGGCAGTATGACTTGGAGTCTGCTATTTTCACACGTAATAATATTGCAACCCATGTAACAATATAGGGGTTGATGCCTAGTTTGGTAAGTTTATCAATAATTCCTGAGTGAGGAATGGTATCAAAGACCTTGGCAAAATCAAGTTAGGCTGTATGAACTGCCTTACCCTCATCCACAGCTCTGGTGACTGACTCAAAGAAGTCAACCAGGTTGAAAAGGCATGATCTACCTTTCACAAAACCAAATTTTGTGGGATCTAGAGTTTGGAGATTCCCTATAGCCTTGTTAATTATGTCCATGATGATGTGTTCCATAGCCTTACATATTAGACTTATCAGGCTAATGGGGTGATAATTTCCAGGGTCTGTAGTTGCTCCTCCTTTATGGAGAACGATGGATGTAGCAGTGCGCCATTTGGTAGGGACAAAGCCTGAGGTGAGGCTATGAGTAAACAGGGCACACAGATGTGGTGCTGGTTCACTTTGTAATTCATTCAGGGATATTGGTGGGTCCCATGAAAGCTGTATTCTTGGCCTTGGACAGTGCAGCTTTAAGCTGTGCTGCAGTAATGCTGGCTACCTGACATACTTCCGTTATTGACACTGGTCCTTTGGGGGGAGAGAGGGGTAAAGTTGGCACTGAATCTGTCAGCCAATATATTGGCAATATCTGTTGACTCAGTATAGGAGGTACCATTGTGCAGTAACTCAGAGCAAATCTGAGTATTGCTGTGGAGAGACTTGATATAACTTTAGAAGGCTTTGTGGTTGTTTTTAGTGTCTGCCACAATTCTGCCTTCATAGCTGGCTTTGAAGGTTTTGATAGGAATCTCAACTTTTTGTTGAGGCTAATAAGGGAATTTTTCCAGTCTTGGGAGTTCACTTTTTTTCTGCAACAATTTCTTCCTTCTCTTGTAGAGTTTATTAATGGCAGGGGACCACCAGATTGGCTTCCTTATTTTGGAGGAGAACATCTTGGTTCTATTGGGTATGGCTAGTTACATGCATTTATATATGTATTTGTAGAGTGCATTGGTGTATGATTGGGCAGTCATGCATCTATTTTCCATTGGCGTGGGTGCCGTGACGTTAGCTACCTCTGTTTCTAAAAGTCCAAAGTCAGCTTTAGAGAAGTTTTTCATGGTGGATACCTTTGTGGGAGATGTGGGGTCGATGTGGATTTCCATGGTGATTAGTTTGTGGACAGATCTAACCAGGGAGGAATTGACTAATGGTGTAAAGCAACGGTTGCCATGTTAGCAATAACCAGGTCAAGGATGTTGCTTCTTCTAGTGGGGGTAAGAATGTGCTGGGCCAGGCCATTGGAACTGATGAATTCCAGGAAGCATTGGGCCAGAGCACTGGTGCATGAGTAGTTTTCCCAGTTGATGGTGGGGTAGTTGAAGTCACCTAGTGTGAGAGTGTTGGGTTGGATCTTAATAGTTTCCAGGGTGCTTAGGAATGTGGAGTAAAAGTATTGGGACATGGTTGGGGACCTATAGCAGGCTATGACCTGAATCACCATTTTACCCAATGTTAATTGTGCCTGAAGTATCTCAGATGCATTATGCTGGGCTACTAGTCTGAAGGTGTGCATATCCTTTATGAATATGGAGACACCACTGCCTTTAGAGCTTCAGTCCATGTTCCGGGCCAAAAGCTGTGGAATGAGTTATAGCCTGGTAGTGCAGGGGTGCTTTCTGACACTTTAAACCAGGTTACCATTACAGCACAAATGTTGATGTTCTCCATTTTGAGGACTGCTTCGAGTGAGTGCATCTTGAGATTTAGACTTCTAGTATTGAGCAGCTTGACTCTCAGATTGTATTTATTTACAGCCATTATGGTGGTGATTTGGTCTTTGGAACACCACCTAAAAAAAGCACTATAGGGGTGGCAAGAGCCTTAACCTGGAAATCCAGGGGTGACAGATGCAGGCCAATTCTGGCAAAGCATTGAGGTCTGTCAGTCATATCATCCTAAGCAAACAGATACTGAGTCCCCATAGAATGACACCAGAAACTTAGCCAATAGTTGAAGTCATCCATTTCCTGTTTGTACTTCGGTATCATTTTGGGCAATGGTAGGATGCTTCTCAGGGCTAAGGTAATACCTGCCTGGGCCACATAATCTGAGAGCTCCACCATATCTCTTTTCATGCAGTCTAGGGAGGTGTGTCTCAGGTCAATCACACCCACATGGACAATGGCAGAGTCATACTTGTACTTGCTGTGAAGTGACCTGAGTGCGTGTGTTATGTGTCGGATTCTATCACCTGATAGACAGCTGACTGTTACCTTCTTATTCAACCTAGTGAGTAGGACATCAGTGTGCCTTACCATTGAGTCACCTATGATTATTGTACTGGGCAAGCTGTTTTGCCTTAGGGACTTAGTTTGAGGGGCACATTGTGTAGGTGAGCTATGTGTCTTGTGGTTTGTGCTGTGTTGTGGTGGTCGAGTCCATTTCTGCGTTGGAGGTCTCTGCTGTTTGGGTAGATTTCTATTGAGAGCTTCTGTGAAGGTGAGTGCATGGTTTGTGTTTGTATGTGAGGCCTGTGATGGTGGGTGTTCTGGAGGGCTATGTGTTCCATGTGGTGTGGTGCAGGTGTTGACCTTTTCCTCTTGACCATCTAGTCCGGTCTTGGCCTGGAGAGTGTATGGCTTCCAATTTGATGATATAAGTGTATCTCTCACAAGTCTCAGTGTTGGGAGGTAAGAGGAGAGGGTTGTCTGTGTACATGAGGCAGTTGCTACACTGCCTCAGAATGCCAAAGTTCACAAGGTTAATAGGAGAAAGTGCAGGGAATTGACCTTTAGACATGCCAGGAGGCATGGTTTTCATAACTAAGTACTGGAGCCGTTTCTTTATAGGATGTCTAGTTCTGACAGCACTTATGTGTTCTACAATAATTGCTACAAAAGCCTGATGAAGTGCTAGATGAATAAACTAATTAAAGTGCAAGAGAGAAGAGAACTAGATCTAAGGGAAAATTGAAGAGCAGACTTTCTGGCACTGGTAATAGTTTACCCCAGTACATGGGCTTTTAAACCAGAAAGTTGAAATGGGATAGAATAAATGCCCAAACAGTCAATAAACTACAATTTCAGAGCTAGCAACCACTCTTCTTGTGGTAGATAGGCTACCCAGTGCTTACCACTCCCACTGATAAGCTTGACAGCTTCCTTCTAACACAGAAAGGTCTGGGGAACTCAGAAACTTAAAAACAGTCCTGGATATTGCGAATCTGTATCTGGATTACTCCAGTAGAAGGAAAGGTGGAAAACAAGCTTAGAACTTTTTTTTTTTGCTTTTTTTGTGGAAAAAAACAGGAATACCTCAAAAAGGGTTTAAAACCATGTAGCTGAAGCTCGGGATGCTGCAAACCTGCATTTAGACTATGCTACTAATTTTAAGGTTAAGAACTCAGTAAGAAAAAACTCACAATGAAGCACAGATTAATCACTTATAGTCAAAAGAATAGCACTTGCAGTATGAAAAAGTAGTTAAAGAGCATGACCACATACAGCATGACCACATTTCCCTAATATATTTTTTTAAGAAAGAAAGTAATCAATTATTAAATTATTTTACAAAATTTTTATACACATACACATATGAGAATATATACATATATATATATCTATCTATATATATCTATCTATCTATATATATATATATATATATATATATATATATATAAATGTATGTATATGTATTTTTATAAATAAAAATATATATGTGTATGTATAGGTTTTCTATTGACATTGTGAAATTGCATTGGTTGACTGGTCACAATGTTGACCTGAAATGCTGAATCCCTAATATCAAAAAGCTGCTAAGTCAAAACTAAATACATTGACACCTATTGTTCAATGTATTTGACATAGCAGGAGGTGACGTCAATCACTCATGCTATGCACCTTAATGTATTATTAAACTCTGCAGTCGACAGTACATTTATTTCACCATTTTGCAGGAGCAAGCCCCCCTGTGGAGCATGCACCCCCACACCACCTACAAATTATATATACCAACTCCGAGATCACACTAGATTGAGGAAATGGGTTAATTCCCTGTTTCTCAATGAACCATGATCTCCACATAAAATTCCAAATTCAGTTTATCAAAGTATACTACACATTTGGTGTTGTTTACTCAATGTAATTTAGTTCACAATGCCTGTTGGAAATCTGCATTTCAATAATGTCACACTCAACCGACTGCCATTTGCAAATGTGATAGTAAACCATATATGTGTGTGTGTGTGTGTGTGTGTGTGTGTGTGTGTGTGTGTGTGTGTGTGTGTGTGTGTGTGTGTGTGTGTATTGTTTTGTTTTGTTTTGTTTTTTAACATATTTTTGTTCTTTACAGTTTAAGGGAACAATTTTGGTAACATGGAAAGGGAATGAATTATTATGTATTAATGTACATTTAGAGATATTCAATTAATTAAGGAAAAAGGGGTGGTACTAAGACTGGGTACTTAAAGGAATGGATTGTGGTGCAATTATATCAACTTCAAAGAAGTTCTGGTATTATGAAGTGTCTATTTAATAAAGTGACTTTGTTTTTAATAATTTACCACGTCCATTCCTTTATGAGTTGAGGGGCTGGATTGCTGATTTGACCCTTGTGGAGTGGTGCTGACTGGCTGTGAACTACTTGGAGAAATTTAGAAGATGCATCATCTTGATATACATTATCAGTCAGTTGATCTAAATCATTCTCTTTTCTAATCCAATAGTCATCAAAAATTACATTTTCTTCTAAGTAGTCTTCAAATATTGCTGAGAGGGACACATCCATTTGCAACTAGGAAATTATCTTCATATAAAATTGTCAGTTTTTTACTTCCCCATTTTTTCTTTCCAAAAATGTAGCATATTTTATTCTTATTTGCAAATAGAAACATGAAAAAGAAAAAAGTCACCTGTTTGCTTGCATCATTAATGTTTAATCTACTGAGGAATATAAAATAATACTGCATAAGTTGGAAAAAAGATTCCTCCTACTTTGGTAAGATCATATAATTTCTGTTTAGAAATCCCTATTCACACTTTGTTCCTAATAAAGGACTCTGCACCTTTTTGGATTTTTAAGAGGCCTGGGTGCATCAGTGCAGATTTCCATCTTCTTCTTCTTATCACGGTTAGGGGTTGCCATAGCGGATCATCTGTTTGCTCATGATTGGCAGTGGAGTTTTACAGTGTCAAGTTGCCAGCCCGGCACTCAACCTTCCACAGAAGGCACACACACTCACACACTCACACCTAGGGCCAATTTGGAGTGTCCAATTCACCTACTGCATGTCTTTGGGATGTGGGAGGAAACCAGATCACCTGGAGGAAACCCACGCGACCACGAGGACAAGCAGACTCCGCACAGAAGGCACCCCAGCCGAGAATTGAACCAGAGAACCTCTTGCTGAGAGGTGGCAACGCTAACCGCTGCACCACCATGGCTGCCCATCAGTGCAGATTTCCATCAATTTCAATAAATGTTGGAAATTACTACACCTACACTTATGTGTTTTGAAAAAAAAAATCAATTTTCTACACTTAAAACCACCTTTTCTGTGTTTTTTTTAACTCTCACCAAAGCCTTCATGGTTACTTGCAATCCCAGGAAACTTCATCTGAGATCATGTGAAGGGAGCTCTTGTGGCACTGCAAGTATAATTGAATAGTAGTGGAATACATCATCCACAGATGATTCCCAAACTGGTCAGTTACTGCCTGGAGGCCATTATATATTTTCTTAACAAAAAAAGATCTCTGAAATAGTCCCCAATAATTTTCAGATAGAAATTTTCTCCAGGAAATGTGTGTGCCCACTGCTGGCCTCAATGAACTCATTTGCTTTGTAGGAGTACAAAACCATCAATTAGTAAATATCACAAACTTTCTTGCATTACCTTAAATTAACACACTCTAAGAATTCTTGCAATACCTTAATGCATACCTGTATGGAAGTGCATGGGCCCAGCTTTAAGGATGTTTCTAGAATGCCTTATGGTATAGAGTGTATTGGGAAGACTCATAAAATACACTATCACAGAATGTAAGGCAATTTTCCTTTCCTATAAAGAATAAGAAAATATTACAAAAGTTAAAGAAGGAACTCTAGTGATAAAGACACATAAATCCTAGTCCAGAGATATATTTGGGATTACAAGAACCATTGCTAGGACCGCTGGCACCTTATGCCCTTCCCTGAACTAGCACTCTCTCATGTCAATGTTGAGCAAATGGACCAAAAAATAGTCTTCAAATACCGTGTCTCCATTCATTTATTAAGCCAATTCTGTTCTGTTACACCATTGCACTTGTGACCATGCCTTTTTAATAGTTTGTACCTGGGTCAGCAACCCCCCCCCCCAATTACCCACCCTAATTACAGCTCTGAGGTACGCTGATGCTCTTTAACTTTATTTCAGTGGGAATGACTCTCAATGTCTAACATATTTTGTGGCTGTGTCAAGCTTGACAGCTCTAATTCCTTCATTTTATTATAACATTTCTTAATAAGTAGTATAAGTAGTTAGTTAAGTAGGTAATAAGTAGTTTGCAGTTCTCTGGCAAAATCATCTTTCTGAACTTCTACCTACTTCCCTAGGTGTCCCACAGGGCTCTATCTTAGGCCCACTTTTATTCTCCATTTTCATCAATGACCTTCATCTCTCTATCCCCTTCTCTACCTGCATTCAATACGCCGACGACTCCACAATTATTTGCTCAGCAAAATCCCAAACTGACCTACAGTCTCTCACACAAAAATCCTTCACCACAATAGAAAAATGGTTTTCTAACCATTGTCTTCTCCTCAACCCTAAAAAAACCAAATTATTGCTGTTTACACACTCATACACATCTCCCCCTCTTCATTTTACACTTCAATCCAACAATGGTACCATAATTTCTCCTGATACCACCACCAAACTCCTAGGAATCACAATAGATAATCAACTTAAATTTAACACTCACATTAACACTATAATAAAATCTACCAACAAAAAACTCGGATCTCTATATAGAATTAAACAATTTCTATCACCACTAGCCAGATCTACAATAGCAAGAACTCACTTACTCTCTACCCTATTATATTCCTCCCCCATCTATACTAACCTGTCCCAATATAATCATAACAAGCTAGCTGAATCTTATAATAACCTTGCCAGATTGGCCTCTAACTCACCTTATAGGACTCATCACTGTCAAAACCTAAAACAACTAGGCTGGCTTGAATTACCTCACCTCCTACAATTTAACCAACTTATTATTGCCCATAAAGTCCTTTATCAACCTAACAATACCCCAACTCTCTCTACCCTCATAATGCCATACCATAACCTGAAAAGTTACTCAACTAAAAAATGCAGATGCAAACTTCTTTATCTAATAATTCTGCAGGCGACTCTCTTTTTCTAACTTTGTTGGTAAAATATGGAACCTCCTACCAATTGACCTAACAGCTCTTACATCTCTTCCATTATTCAAAACTAACCTTAAACATTTCCTCTCCAACCACTGGTTATGCTCTTGCAATAACCCTGACTAATCTGCTTTTTATTTCCTTGTCCTCTGCTCTACCATGTCTCACTTAAATTTTTCTCTGTTAAAATTTATCCTTATTTCATAATTACTCTCTGACCTTTCTACTCTGTCCAGCTCTACCTATCCCATCCAACCACCTATCCTGTTTTCCTAATCCTATCTTATCCTGAAGATGTCCTTAGTAACCTTATATCCCCATCTTTTCTTGATTTACTTAATTATTGTTTTTTTTATTTTTTGTGGGAAAATAGTCTAATAATTTTTTTTTTTACTATGTACAAATCTTGTTCTTGTAACATTTTGTTTACTTTATTGTATTGTTGTTTTTAAATTACTTGTAACATTAACTGTTTTGAAAACTTGGAGCTTTTCTCCTCGGGCCTCCACTGAAAATGGACATGTATCCAGTTGGACTAGCCCGGTTAGCAAATGCAAAATAATAAAATAAAATAAATAAAATTAGCCTGGAATTCCATTTTAAGTTACAGATTAGGCACTTCAGTTTTCTCCAGTGTTAAATCTTCCTATTGAAGTAGTGTCATGTTAAGATTCTCCATCCCATGCCAGTCCCAAAAACTTTTCAAACAGCACTGATAATTGAATTCACCTGGAATGTTTTTGAATATTGAGACCTGATATAAATCATTGTCAGTAGCCATCATAAATTGCCTCTCATGGTATACCTCATAATTATGAAAGATAATAACTATTAGGAATAATGATAGTAGGACCACATAAATTACCCCTCCACCCTGATTGTTGGGTAGTCCTGCCCACAGCTCCTACATAAACTCTTAATTTGGGGCTCATATGCCTTTATTCCACACAAGACAATGGATTTTAAGAATTGATATTTGATTTAATTGCTACAGATTGTAACTACTACATCTCATAAATGACTAAGCATGGGAGAATCGTTCAGTTGCATTGCAGTAGAGTGACATACATTTGTTTTAACTGGCTGACATGCATCAAATGACAATTACAGTAGGTAATACTACTTTTTCTTGTTTATTGATTCATGTATTTACTATTTGATAACTGGGTAGGTGTAGCATTTTCAGCAGTTACCCAAAAATACAGATTTCAGCTAGAGAACAGAAAACATTCATAAAATCATTATTTAATCCTTAGAGACAATACATATATAAACATGAGTAAACCATGAAAGATAATACAAAAAAAATAATGTGTATGTGAATATGTATACACCAACAAATAATCTCTCTCTCTCTCTATATATATATATATATATCTATATATATCTATATATATATATATATATATATATATATATATATATATATATATATATTGATATATCGCTCTCTATACATGGATACAAACAAAAACTTGTCAAACACAGAAAAAATGATGGCACAGCTGACCAATAATCAGCTGATCGAACGTGCTGGCAGTTGTTCTGTGGAAGATTGCATTACAGTGGGTATCAGGGAATTTGCCTGTTCCTCACTGTAGTCTGGTCTTGGATTTAATATATATAATAATTCAGGGTATGGGGATGCATGGGGGACTTACCACTTTAAAACTACCCCAAATTTGTTCTTCTTTTTAAATAGGCTGCTGATCCACAGGTTGTGCTTAATCAGTTGCTTTTCAATGCACTGAATTTTCGATGTATGGGCATACATCCTTATAAACATGCATAAAAATTACTGGTGTTTTGCATAAAGAGTAAATAATCTGTAAACCTGGCAAAGAGTATATATAGTAATTTGATAGATAGTATTCAGCTAATAACAGAAGGGTGATTTTTTAGACTGACATGAGTAGTTAGCTATTCTAATTTAAGCATTTTCATCTCATTTAATGTTGCAGATATTCAATGAGGGTTATCTTAAATTCATTACATGATTGTAGACCTCATATATCTGGTAGAAGCCTGTTGCTGCTGTTAGTATGATTTCTTCAGAATATATGTTTGATGTATGTGGTTTGCGGTGGTCTCTATTATTTTGGCCAGTTAGAGTGTGAGTAAATGAAGAATTGTAGCATACGATCTGACCTTTGAACTGCAGCTACTGTTTGATTATACTGTTTTCTCTAGTAGAATACTAACGATCAGGAGTGGAATGTTGGTGATTTTGCCTTTTCTTGCTCTAACTGCTGATTTACTGAATGATTATGCATTATTTTATTTACATGTACCAAGAGAATTAATCTCATAATGTTATCAGAAGATTAGTTTGTGATAGAGGCCCACAGAGCCAGTTATCACCTTTGCCACACTATTTTTTGTTTGTTTTGAACTGCCAGTTGACCTCCAGCTCCTTGAGAGCTATTGACCTGTTTGTTTTTGTCAGGGTGACAGCCATTCTGAACACTTTGATTCACTGACTGTCAAGAAATGATCATAGAGCCATTATTCTGTCACCCATCAGGACTTTTGTGCTATCATGGGTCAAGAGGGGGGAATAGTAGCCTGTCCGGCATTCGATAATCTCAGGTTCGACATCCGCCGATTCGACATTCCGCAATCCTGGGGTTCTGCTGTCAACACGTTCGCATTTTCACATCGGTCGTTCGCACAAATGCGTGTATACCATATATATATATATATATATATATATATATATATATATATATATATATATATATTGTCATTACAACATAAAAAATGCTTAAGGCCAATGGCAGTCATAGCCACTTCACCATACCTAACAGTATTTAACAATGAGTGTTGGACCTGTGTGGGGAGCACAAGTAATACTCACACCCAGGGATATGGGGAAATAGACAAGCAGATGTGAGGGGGAAGAAGAGGGACACATAAGAGGTACAATAAAATAGAAAACTCTGAGGGATAATCAGAGGGGAATGTTTTTTTTTTTTTGGTGGGTATAGGCCCTTTTCTTATTTTATGGAGCAAAAAAAGGAATGTGAAAGACAGGAAAACATGAGGGTATGGGAAAAATGGTAGGGATAAACATATAACAGATATCACAATACATGACTGATAAACGCTGGAAATAACATTAATGTGATGTAAATTACACAAACAGCACATGTCAAAAGACTGTTAAAGAAAAATTGACAAACAAGACAGGGAGGCATACAAGCCATGGTACAATGTAGAAATACAGATGTGCTTATGCATTATATAGTGCAGAGATGTTGCAAACTAAGTGACGGTCATACCTGAAGCAGCAGGACTGCCAGTAGTATTATGAGTGCAGTACACAGTGGATATTGATTTCAATAAAGTCTGTTAGCAGTGAAAGTGTAAGCCAAGCTACAGCATGGATGAGGAAATCCAGCCAGAGAAATGCAGGAGAACACAAGCAGAGGATAGACTAGAACCTCCAGCCATGCATGTGAAAGGCAAACAAACAAGCACAATTCCAAACAGTTGTACTGCAGCATCCCAAGTATGTGACTATTACACAACTATGTGAAATCAACCTAAATAAATGTGAAATGGATTACAGATGTGAAAGATTTTTTTGAAAAACATGGCATATTAGAGGCAACACAGATGTGTTGTCATATATGTGTGACCTACATTGGATGAACCTAATCCAGTGGGAAAGCCACTACACATACACACAGTGATGGCATGGAATAATAATTGATAATGAAGGAATGCATAATGCTAGATAGGAAATGCCAGCTCATGCCTAGGAAATAAATAAAGCAAGTCATGTTCAGTACTCAAAATGCAAGTACAACAGGAAACGTCAGCTTGCCTACAAATGCCTTGCAAGTGCATAAGGGCAAAATTGTTGCACAAGATATTATTTTAATAGTGAAACTACATGACAATGATGCTAGTGTAGAGGACATTAATTAACAGCAACATTCACAGCAGCAATACCACATGGTACGTGTCCCTAATATCTCATGTGTTATACCTCTGTTGGAATGTGGCATGATGGCCATTATTGGCTTACTGATGATGTATTGTTTATGTCTCCCCATTACAGTAAACCTCATCTGTGGTGACGGGGTCCCAGCAGGACATAACAGGAATGTTGTTCTATTTCCTTTATTCCCAATTGTCAGCTGTGTGCAACATGTAGCATATATGAAATCTCTCTTCTATATGGGGTTCATGAACCTCTCCCAGGCATGTCATCCTGGTTAGCCCATGTCAAGCATTAATACTGTAGTCATATTGTCAGCCCACATATCATTACTAAGCTGCATCAAGTATTGTTTATGCATGTAATTAACACGTGCTATCTGTATCTTATTGTAGCCCATCTATTGCCTGCCTCCTCATGTAGCCTGTCCACTCACCTGGAGTTGGAATATGATGTGGATAACTGTGACTGCACAGTCCTTGGCACACAGGCCACAGAATTGGATTTGTTGTCTGACTCAGAATCAGAAAGCTGGATGGGTCACTTTATAGCCTCAGATATTGAGGACAATGTGGCTGGACATTCTGATGGCATGGTGACAGTAGCAGCCAGACATGATAATATCCATGAGCTATTATCCCATGCAAAGTCAGTGGATTAGGGTGACTCTTTCCCACAACCAAGAAGTACTGCCCATTGCAGGACACCAGGGAGTGATGGTGCTATGCATGAATGTGAGTCAGAGTGTGTCTGCCAACTATTACAGGAGAAGGAACATTCCCAGTGACATAATGTAGCTGATCTTCATGCTCTTGCTGATGCAACTGATAGTATAGCATGTCATCTGTGTGTGATACTCAAAGGCCAGGTGCACAGACATGGTGAGATCATGGCCATATTGGCTTCATAGAATAACAATGTGTTATCTGTTGCATGCTCCCCTGAAAGTCTTGTTATGGTGTTATTAGGTTCATAGGTTCATAGGTTGGTACTAGGCTATCAGCCCTAGGGCCTATACAAGCCTAGCCATAACAATTCCCTGGCTATTTCTTCCCACATTATTTACTTTCTTGGACCCCTGTCTAGCAGGGTGACTGACGTGATCCCTGGGGTGAATTTCCTTTCTCCCATCCAATCGTCAAGGTTCCTCTTGAAGAGGTCCAAAGAGGCACTCTGCTTGACATGTATGGGCAATCTATTCCAGAGTCTGGGGAGTCTCTGGGTCAGGAACCTATCCCTCCAGCATGTTTTGTTTATTGTGATGACAAGGTTTAGATCCCTGGAGCGTGTAGCTCTGAGGGATTGGGATTTCTTTAAGTGTAGCATGTCCAACAGCTCTGGGTTTGACATGGCCTTGTATGTTAAGCAGAGATCGCCACTGAGTAGACGATATGCGACAGAGTATAGCTGGAGTTTTTTAAGGCGGTCAGCATAGGACATCTGCTTTAGGCCTGTGATTCTTTTAGTGAGGTATTTCTGAGGCCTTTCCAGTTGTTGCAGATGTCTTGAGAGGTACATACCAAATGGGCCGTTGTATTCTATAATGGGTCTAATGAGGGATGAGTACAGTGGGACAATGACCTCCTTTTTTCTGGATGAAAAGCCCTTTGTGATGAGGTGTGCCTCATAGAAGGATTTCCTGACTGTTGTGGCGATGTGGTTATCGAAGGTGAGACCACTGTCCACCTGTGTCCCTAAGTCTCTTATCACACTTTCTGTGTTTAGTGTACTGCCACCTATATGGTAATTCATGGATACATGTTTTTTCCCAAAGGGGATAACAATACATTTCTTGGCATTGAGCTTGATCCCATGGCTCTGGCACCAAGCATCTGTTTCTGTAAGGCCCTTTTGTAGAGTATCCATATCATTTGGGGATTCAATAATGGCTCCCAGTTTGCAGTCATCTGCAAACTTTGTTAGCCAGAGTCCCTTAGTGTTGACCTGTACTTCAGAGAAGTAGATGCCAAACAAGAGTTGCCCCAGGACTGAACCCTGAGGTACTCCACTTGTCACTTGTCTGGAGCTGGATTTGGAGTCGGCTACTTTTACAGTGTGGGTTCTATCAGTAAGCCATTTAGCAACCCATTGGGTGACATAGGGATTAATGCCCAACTTAGTAAGTTTATCTATGATTCCAGAGTGGGGCATGGTGTCAAAGGCCTTGGCAAGGTCTAGATAGGCTGTGTGGACCACCTTACCCTTGTCCATGGCTCTGGAGACTGATTCAAAGAAGTCAATCAGGTTCAGGAGACAAGATCAGCCCTTCACAAACCCAAACTGGGTGGGGTCCAGTGTTTGAAGGTTGCCAATGTCTTTGTTTATAAGTTCCATGATAATACGCTCCATGGCCTTGCAGATAAGGCTTGTCAGACTGATGGGATGGTACTTTCTGGGATCCAAGGTGGATCCCCCCTTGTGGATTGGGATAACTGTAGCTCTGCGCCACTCAGTGGGCATGAAACCTGAGGTGAGGCTATGATTAAACATGACACTTAGGTGAGGTGCCAGTTCATATTGTAGTTCATGTAGTACACAGCCCAGGATATCATCTGGTCCCATGGATGCTGTATTCTTGGCTTTAGAGAGTGCGTTTTGTACCTGTGTGGCCGTTATTACTGGAATTTGGCAATCGTTCGGTATTGAGATGGGCCATTTAGGGGGTGAGAGGGGGTGAAGTTGGCACTGAATCGATCTGCCAGGATATTGGCAATATCCTTCGGATCAGTATATTTAATGCCATTCTGTTTTAGCTCAGAGCAGATCTGAGCATTGCCATTTAGATTCTTGACATAGTTATAGAATGCTTTGTGGTTGTCTTTGGAATCTTTGGCAATTTTATTTTCGTAACTAGCTTTGGAGGATTTTATGAGGCATCTCAGTTTCTTACTGAGGCTAGTAAGGGAGTTTTTTGCATCCTGGGATTTTCCTCTTTTCTGGAAAAGTTTCTTCCTTTTGTTGTAAAGTTTGTTTATGGCAGGGGACCACCAGATTGGCTTCCTTTTTTTGGATGAGAACATTTTGGTTCTATTTGGGATGGCACGATTCATGCATGAGTGGATGTGCTTGTACAGTGCCTTAGTGTAGGATTCAGCAGTTGAACTTTCAGTTCCCATCTGCATGGGTGTCATGAAGTTTGTCACTTCTGACTTGAGTAGCATGAAGTTGGCTTTGGAGAAGTTTTTTATGGTGGTTTCTTTACTGGGGGGGGGATGGGGTTGGGATGTGGATGTTAAGGGTGATTAGCTTATGGTCAGACCTGACTAACGAGGGGGTGACCATAGGTATGGAGCATTGATTTCCCATGTTGGTAATGACCAGGTCTAGGATACTGGAGCCCCTGGTGGGACTATGGATTACTTGATCCAAGGCGTTGGAATTTATGAATTCCAAGAGCCGTTGCACAAAGGTGTTGGGACATGAGTAGTTTTCCCAGTTAATGGCAGGGTAGTTAAAATCACCCAGTATTAGGGTGTTTGGTTCTATCTTAATATTTTCCAGTATGTTTAGAAAGGTGTAGTGAGAATCTTGGGGTATGGTGGGGGATCTGTAGCAAGCTACAATTTGGATTGCAGTCTTGCCTAGTGTTAGTTGCACTTGGAGAATTTCAGACACATTGTGTTGGCCAACTAGCCTGGTGGTGTGAATATCCTTGGTGAATATTGACACTCCTCCACCTTTAGTGTTTTGGTCCTGCTTTGGTGGCCGAAAAGTGTGGTAAGAGTTGTAGCCTGGTATTGCAGGGGTGCTCTCTGGAGCCTTGAACCAGGTCTCAGTTACTGCACAGATATCGATGTTCTCAATTTTTAGGAGTGCCTCGAGAGAGTGCATTTTGAGGTTTAGACTTCTAGCATTGAGTAGCATTACCTTCAGATTTTGCATGCTTGTACCTGTTACGGTGGTGGTTTTGTCCTTTGAAGTTTGCCTAAAAAAGGCACTATAGGGGTGGCAAGAGCCTTAGCCAGTAACCTGAATCCTGAATTAGAGAAGTGCCATAGTATTAACCGGGTATCGTATTCCCTAACTGTACTAAACAGTGTACCTTTGGTGGGCAGACACTGACCTCCTTTCATTAGGCCCACACTTGGTCATTGAGCATTAATTTTTCTACTGCAGAATGCACAGACATCTGTTGATAGCCATTCCACTGTGAGCCCAGCAGGCACATCCCGATGGTCACATCATAGTCATGTTACTTCCTACACTACACCTGCAAGTGTCATCAAGCTACATGGGCCAAGTGTTTATGGATGTGGCAGGGGCACCCAGGAACATATTGTGAGCCATCCTCATGGGTGTCATAGACTACATAGGTGTGATATTGACAGTCAATCCCATGTATGTCCTGTTTTGTCATTCTAACCCTGTGGTAATGATAATCATTGGGATGACCACCGACACAGTAATGTATCTGTGGTTGTTGACATTTCTGATGCCACAGGTGTTTATTATATTTGTATGAAATATGTGGATAGAGTAGTTTGTGGATCTGTATTACCTGACTGGCATTGACTTCTGTTAGTGGTGATATTGACAACAGTAATGCTCTATGTGATGTTATGCTTTAATGTTTGCATCTTTGTTAGTGAACAGATATGATTTTACTGTTTTTCTTTCAGTATGCATTGTCTGCCATTCACACATGCACAACTATGCCTCTGTATTCATACCTGAGTCATGTATGGAATTTAATATGGTCATGCACATACTTAACACCAGAACTAAATGCCTTTCTAAGTAACTTGTTCCATTTTCAGTTGCCATTCTTATTTGTATTTCCCCCACACACACAGACACACACACACTTATATATATATATATATATATATATATATATATATATATATATATATATATATACACACACACACACACACACACACACACACACACACACACACACACACACACACACACCCCTATATATCTATATATATGTTGTATCAGCCGCATTAATGTATATTGCAGGTATTCTGTGTGGTTATTGCCATTGCTGTTTTGCATGTCTGCACATATATTACATGGAAATGACCCACATTGCAGTGATACCATGTGTAGGTGAAGCAGAGCTGTTTTTGTGTACATAAATCTCAATTCATTCCCATACATGTCAAGGTGCATAACATGCATTCCCATACAAGTCCCATGGACTTGCTTTCTTGGGAGTGTGCCTATTGGATGGACAATGTTCTATGATATTACTCCATATAATATCCTACCTTCCCAATGACTACTAGTGTTGTGCACACCTCCTGCATCCTATACACCTGCCTGCATGTTCCTCTTTAGTGATGTACCTTGTAGAGGGTCTTTTTGGATTGCTGTTCCCTCTCAGTGTTTTGTATGTGTTTATAGTGCTATACATTAAGATTACTTTTGTATCATATTCATTTTGTACAAATTATGGGCCATTCCCATTCATTATAAACCATGGTGCCATTTTGGACAACATGTAAACATCAATGTTTATTCTAGGTACTTATGTACCTGAGTCCAGGTCTGACTCAACGGTGAGTGTCAGACGCTGCTGTGCTGCATGATCTTGGGCATATGTCTGCATCCTCCATCCCCAATGTTGCGTTATTCTCCCCTTGTGTCCTAAGGATCCTCCTCTAACAGCTGTGGAAGGTCATCTTCAGACATGTATGGTTCTTTGTGTAGATCACCCACACCTGCAGCTGGAAAGCTGCTATGTTTTGCTGTTAACATGTTGTACATCATGATGCACTTAGCATGTGCTACCTTGTTAAGTGTGAATTGCAGTGCACCTTTGGATGTGTCCAGACATCTGACTCTGGATTTCAACACAACAAACACATTCTCAATAATATTTCCTGTTGCAGTGTGTGCTTTGTTGTATGCATCCTCTGCAAGGTTTGATCGGGGTCTATATAGAATCATTATCCATGGCTTTAGTGGACAACGGCAGTCACCTGTTTGTGAGAAGGGGATAATACATTTATTGACATAATACATACTGTTTACAGGTTTGGATCCTGATTACAGCACAACTGTGTTCTTGTACTTATCATGTAGTAATCCCTCGGTATTTCACTATTTTAGAAGGATGACTCAGACCACTTTCTGGCCATATTGTGGCATTGTGTACACTCCCAGGTTTGTCACCATTGTGCTTGTTATGATGCCATCTGTTGTGCACACCACATGACAAATAAATAATGGCCACCCCTTTCTATTTATGTATATTTCTGCTTTGGGTGTTGAAGATGTTTGATAGGGATGTGTGTGCAGTCTATTGCACTAAGTACACGGGGATGTTGGCAGTGGTATAGAAATGGTACATGGCATTTCTGTGCTCTATGACTGTAGATGGAAAGTGGATGCACTTATCCATGTTGATGCACACTGCTGCTAGAAATTGGGAGAAGATGCGACTGGCAGCTGTCTATGACACTCTTACTGCATCTCTCATATGCCTTTGGAAAGCACGTGATGCCAGTATACACAGGCTCTGGCATATTTGGTTTCAACAGATATGGAGTTGCCTCGCAAGGTATGTCGATACATGAGCAGGACACAAATGTTACATGCAGCCTGCACCTGTAATCTGTCTAATTGGTGTCTGTCAATTATTTATTTATCAGAGAGCTGGACAAAGATGCCTAGCTTGACATATAGCTGGTTGCCTTCTGGAACACATTGCCAGATCTTCCTCAATGGCTAGCAGTAACCCAGCCTGCTGTAATGCATTACATACCAGTTGCATTTTTTTTCTTTCAGTAATGATGCAGATTTCACAAAATTCCAACTGAAAGACCTGTTTCTCTCATGGCAGTAAAAGAAGCCTATACATTAAAAAATTGCTCAGTTTCTGCTTTCCATTAAACCTCACTTTTCCTCCAAAGCATAATTCTGCATGTAATATTCCCACAATTTCTATTTTTCTATGTAGTTTGCTTCAACATTTTCTAAAGATCAAACTTCTAATTGTTTTATCTCTGTTAAAATATTCACTACTTCAAGCACAGACTGTTTAGACTTTGATTTCTACTTTCTAGTAAGTGCTTATTTGGCATCCACCAGAATGAAACTTGTCAAGGCCTTATTACGTCTAGGCAAGTCAGATCCTGTATCAAAGGAAAGCTGTATTATGCTACCAAACCTGAAACAAACCAAAAAGGTAATATTTGAATGCTGGACCACGTTCACTAAAAATGTCTGTTTAAAAAACAAATGTGTAAGTTTTGCTGTATACAGTTGGTTTAGCACTTTCCTCCCTTAAACAGAACTTCACCAAAATACCACAAGTAGAAACTAACATCCTTTTATAACAAAAATATTAATTGTATGCATAAAATGTAAATGCAAGTAACATCAGTTCATATGTTCATATTAAATTTATAAACATTAACAAAGTGAATGCAAACCAATATATGACAATATAAACAATTTAAAAATGTATGTTAATATTTAAATATATAAATATATAAATGATTTCAATAATATATTATGATAAACAATTTGAACCCCACATCTCCATAACTTTGCTGATGTTTGGGATCATGTAAGTATCCCAGTTCATAATGGAGTAGATGTAGTCACCCATGGATATGGTTGTGGGTTGAATAGTGACAGCTTCCAGTAAATCCAAGTATGAGGTATGGTTTTCTTGGGTCATAAAGTGTGACTTATAGCTTGCAGCTATATGATATAGACTTTGCCTAAAGAAATCTGGACATGAAGAATCTCAAACATGTCATCCGTTTAACTAGTCTTGAGGTGAATTTGTTGTGGATATAACTTGAGATGCCTCCACCTTTGATCCCTGACTGTACATTAGCTAACCTGAATGTGTGGAAGGTATTGTAGCCTTGCAGTACCTTACAAGATACTCTCCGTGACTTTAACCCATGTCTCAAGAACTGCGCTGATGTTCACATTCTGTGTGTGTGTATGTCTGTGTGTGTGTGTGTGTGTGTGTGTGTGTGTGTGTGTGTGTGTGTGTGTGTGTGTGTGTGTGTGTGTGTGTGTGTGCATGTGTGTGCATACTTGCATGCATGCGTGTGAGTATGTGTGTGTGTGTGTGTGTGTGTGTGTGTGTGTGTGTGTGTGTGTGTGTGTGTGTGTGTGTGTGTGTATGTGTGTGTGTGTGTGTGTGTGTGTGTGTGTGTGTGTGTGTGTGTGTGTGTGTGTGTGTGTGTGTGTGGGCATATTTGCATGCATGCATGTGAGCGTGTGTGTGTGTGTGTGTGTGTGTGTATGTGTGTGTGTGTGTGTGTGTGTGTGTGTGTATATATATATATATATATATATATATATATATATATATATATAGATATATATATATATATATATATATATATATATATATATATATATATATATATATATATATATATATACATACATATACATATATATGGATCTACTTTGGAAGCTCGAACTTTTAAAACTATGAACTTCATATGGCCGAGATCATAAAATCGAAGGTTTGAAAGTTCAAAGCTTCAATAAAAAAAATAAAAACAATTTTTTTTATGTTTATGCAGGGGGTTAAGCCCCCTGTGCTCCCTACACTCCCTGCTAATTAAATATACCAACTTCGACATCTCACTATAGTGAAGATAACAGTAAATATCCTGATCTGCGCTGTACAGCAAACTCCATTTAAACCATTCAAAGTTTCAAAACTTCTATCTTATGGTCCCTACCATATGAAATGCAAAAACACTGGAAGCAGACCACCATGATAAGTTGAAGAATTTAATGAACAAGGACAAGCACTTTCGCATACATAAAACACGCTTCTTCAGATCCATAAAAACTACACATTGCAGGTGTTGTATATATACAAAAATCTTCTGGCAAATTGACAATCAAACAATAAAACAATCAGGCAATAATCAGGCAATAAAATCATCATTCAGTCAATAAACAGAAACCTAAGGAAACATTACTTAAGGAACTGAGAACATTGTTATAAGTATTTGATACATTTTTAGATCCATAAAAGTGTTTATATCTAAAACATGTTTAAAACATATTTATTTATTGCACACTGACCCTTAATCTAACGATTAGGTTAACCACATAACTGAATAAATAATTATATTGATAAAAAATATAATAATGATGAAGGAATAAATATGCATGATTAAGCAGGTATATTATATAAAATGGTTTTCTCTCGGAAAGCTCAAACTGCTTCTTCAATACCTGCCAACAAGACCCAACTGAGCTTATATCAAACATAAAAAGAACATGTGAGAAATATATATTGTTATATATCTATAAAGCTATAAAATACAATATATAAAAATGTATAAAAATATGTATAAAAATATAAAATATATATATGTATGTCTGAAAATGGATATATATAGCCTTGTAACTTATCAATAAGCTGGGAGATGGATGGAACCTAAAACTGATCTGATGGACAAAAACTGCATAGAGTAAAAGAGTAATGTGTGAAGAACTAGAGAGATGTTGTGTGAGCTAAAACACTACTACTGAAGACTTCATGTTAGTTAAAAGATGCTTGATTCTGTAGTATTAATGTATAAAAATGGAAGAAATTCCTGATCAGACCTATGTGTTACAACTCATTTCACACTACGTCCTTTTAAAGGAGCTCTCACACACATATTGATTCAAACCTGGGAAATACTGGGCCTTCAATCTGAGAATCCAACATAGTTCTTTGTTCTCCAAGTCATTAAAAGTATCTCCTAGTCTTTTACATGGTGTAATAATTTGTAAGACTCTAAAAACAAATGTGTGTCCTGAATGATTCATAATATGTTTTGCTAGCGCATTTTTGGGATCACATTTCTTTATGTCATAAATATGTTCTTGTATTCTCTCTTTCAGGCTTCTGGTTGTCATGCCTATATAAAAAACTCGACAGGCTTGACAATCCGCAAAATATATCAAATTCCTGTCTTCACAAGTTGCTAAAAAGTTAGGTTCAAATTTAAAGGCTAGTGTGGGATGCTCAAAGAATTGCCTAGTAGTAATCATTGCACACATATTACATTTACCGCAAGGAAATGTGCCTAATCTTTTGTCAATGTTAGATCTAGCTCTTATAATTTCATGCAACTGTTCAACACACAATAACCTACTTAAATTCTTGCTGTTCCGATAGACAAACGAGGGTTTGAAACCAACTATATTTGCTAATTCTAAATCAGTCATAAGAATATGCCAATTCCTGGTTATAATGTTTTTGATGTGTTTATTGTCACTAGTAAACCTAACATTAATATTAACCTTAGATTTGTCAAAGGCATTCTTCCTGTACCCATATTGTTTAGGAGTATAAGTATCTGACCTTGTCATAACTCCCGTGGGTATGTGTTTTTCTTTAATACATCATACCTTTTCTGGATTATATCCTCTGTTGATAAAACAGTTCTCCAGTAATTCACCTTGTGTAAACAATTCACTCGTTGTTTTACATAATTTTTTGATCCTGGTGAACTGACTCTTCACTATATTGTCAAAGACAAATCTAGGGTGCATGCTGTTGTAGTGGAGTAATGTATTTTTCCAACATTCTTTTCTAAAAATGGTGGTGTTAATGACATGTTGTTTGTCTTTGGTGATCGTGATGTCTAAAAAATCTATGCTACAAAATGAGTAGTTGACAGTAAACTTCAAAAACGTAGTGGTAGATTCTAAATACTGAATAAAAAGGGAAAGCTCATCTAAAGTACCATTCCAAAATAGGAGTACATCATCAACGAATCTTTTATATAGTGAAAAGAACAGTAAATATCCTGATCTGCGCTGTACGGCAAACTCCATTTAAACCATTCAAAGTTTCAAAACGTCTATCTTATGGTCCCTACCATATGAAGCTGGAAGTTTTCAGACTTCCAAACTATGACCATATATGTCTATATATGTATATATCTATATATATGTGTATGTATGTATATATATATATATATATATATATATATATATATATATATATATATATATGGATCTACCTGACTACATCGAAACGGCAAAACAGCGAAAATGACTTCACCAACGCCAGAAGATAGACAAGGCAGAAGACCGACGGAGGAAGACACCGACACTGAGAACACTGAGATGGGGCAAGGATGTGTAAGTATGCGGTAGTGACGGACGTTAGGGTGTGAGTAAGGTAAGTGTGCGATGTTGACGATGTGTAGGGATAGGGGTGGGATAAGTGAGTTAGGGTTAGAGCGCGGGTTAGGTGAGGGTGCGAGTAAGGTAAGTGTGCGATGTTGGCAGTTTGTAGGGATAGGGGTGGGATAAGTGAGTTAGGGTTAGGGCGCGGGTTAGGTAGGTGCAGTAGTGATAGTTTTTGAGTCGATAGTGACGGACCTTAGGGTAAGGGTTTGGGTTAGGGTTGTAGATAGTTGTGTATGTATGGGTTATTGTTGGTTTGTAAGGATTTTGGTGTGCTTGTGTTGTGTGTGTGGGTTTTGGATAGGGGATTTGTTTTGTTTGTTGTTATGATGTGTATGTATGAGGTGTCATGTTTGTGAACTGTCGATTATGTGGTATCGGTGAAGTCGTTTTCGCTGTTTTGAAGTTTCGACGTAGTCAGGTAGATCCATATATATATATATATATATATATATATATATATATATATATATATATATATATATATATATCTACAGGTCTGCTCAGATCTACCTACCCATTAACCTACTAGCTGTCATCTTATTCCACTATTCCTTAGATATGTCTTCCTATAAATCATTGATTACTAGTGTCCTTATTATTATCTTTACTTTACAAGACCTCCAAGCTGTGTTGTACCAGATTATCTTCTAATTAACCCAATGCTACTAACTTGTTACAGTAAAATGGGCCTCCTCTCACTCCTGCTCCATTTCTTAACTAGAATGTGCATCCTTCAGCTTCTAGTGTCCTGCCTCACAAGCTCTAGGGCAGAGAAGCTTACTCACTCTAATACACCTGTTACAGAAAAAGAAAAGATACATGGGTGCTCAAATTAAATTGTTTTCTCCTCCTTCTCCTTCTCCAAATCATCATCATCATCATCATCATCAATCCTCTGTTTCCCATTTTTACATGTGGTTGGGGTGTTGTGCCAACTGTCAACACCTGTCCCAATTCTGTGCCACTCTCTTACTTTCTTCAAATATTGTTTGACTGTTGTAGGTCTTTTCTCTCATAATCCATTCATTTCTTTGCTGGATGGTCTCATTTTCTCTTGCCTTTTTCCTCTTTGTCCCAAGTTTTCTTCACAAGATTGGCTTCTGCTTTCCTGCACATTTTATTTTTTTTATTTTATAAAAACAAAAAGTACAAACCAATTGTCTAGAAAAAACACAGGGTAACTCTCTTCCAAAAAACAGACACGAGGCAGAAAAGGTTATAAGCACTTTCATTCCCTTTATTCACTCTCCAAAACAGAACTTCATCAGATACACACACCTTACTTTCTTTCCTTGTTTTATACAACTCATTAAAGCAATTACCCCAATCAACACATTTTACAGTTCATTAAGCTTCCAAATTAATTCATCCATTTAAAATCCATCAATAAACATTTTTTTAAAAAATATATACATACATTTTCCTGTTCTATTAACCAAACTATAAAAAGTTTCTTTCCATATAGGAAAGCATTAACAACCATCTACTTGATGAAATTATTTATTTATAAATGTAAATATATAAATGTAAACATTCTCCCAGTACCATTATTAACCATAAAAGAAGCAGAAGGAAAAACATTCCAATTCAAATCTCTTCTGCCCTTAAGTGCAATAAACTACTTAGTGAAATTCTACCATTGATTCCAGGGAAAACTGTTGAGTTTAATAATACCTGGCAATATGTTTCCCTGTACTCCAAAAAGTTGGGCCAGTTGCCCCCTCCCCTTCTCTCCCTACATTTTCCAGCACACAAAAAAGGAACTTCCTAATATCCTTACATTCCATACCGTGTCTGTATAGGGCGTTGTTTTTATCCTGTCTCCTTATTGCATATATGTGCTGATATATTCTCTTTTTTAATTTATTCTCCGTTTTTCCTATGTAATATGCACAGCAAGACTGGCACAGGGCTACATACACAACCCCTTTTGCATTGCAATTGTAATTTCCTGTTACTGAAATTGTTCTTTTGTGACCTTCAATCACTATATTAGTTGTTTCATATATAAACCTGCACTCCCTACATCCATTACATTTCCTCATACTTCCAAGTGAAATCCTTTGTTCTTTTTTCTTTCAAATACATTTTTAATGTTAAATCTCCTTCTAAATACTATTTTTGTTTTAGTGCCTATTTTTTCTCTCAAACCAAATGCTCCAAAAACACAATTCCAGTTTTTTTCTATTATTTTTCTTATATCTGAACAATCCTGATCATATGTTAATATGCAACAACTAGTACCATCTTCTGGTTTGTTTGTCCCTACCAGGCTCTCTGGATTTTTTAATATAGGGGGATAACTGTAATTTATTCTATCTACTACATATTTTTCTTGAGCCTCTAATACTCTATTGGGGTACCCTTTTACTCTCAACATACCCTTCAGTTCATCTAGCTGCTCTTGAATTTTTTTATCATCTGTTGTCGGTCTAGATGTCCTAATCATTTGGCCTTTAACCAAGTTCCTTTTCTGCCAAAAAGGATGATCACTTTCAAAATGTAAGAACCCATTTGAGTAAGTGGGCTTCCTATAAATACAAGATTCATAGCATTTCTTCCCCTTGTTCTTGTATAGATGTATATCCAAGTAGTTGACCACTTCATTCTCTATTTTACTAGTGAAGCTTAGAAAATTTGTAGAGGAATTTATGTATTCCAAAAATACATCTATCTCTTCTGGCTCACCTTCCCAGAGAATTAGAACATTGTCCAGGAATCTATAATATTTATAGATATTTTTCTTGAACCTGGAACTTAGTATAAATTCAGTTTCCCATTGCCATAGAATAATATTGGCAAACACTGGGGCTACTGCTGCCCCCATTGCTACCACCCGGGTTTGTTTGAAATATTCTCCGTGGAACCAAACAAAGTTGTTTTTCAAAACTGATTTCATGAGGATAGCTAGAACATAAATTGTACCTTTTGAGAACCTACTTCCTTTCTTTAGGGCTTCCTGAAAGTATCCCAAACCTTCTTCATGTAAAATACTCAAAAAAGGTCCTTGACATCTATACTTACAAATATTATTTTTTCTTTATATTCATTTTCTGCCATACATTTTAATAGGTGCCAGGAATCCTTGAACACATGCTTCTTGCCCTCAAAAAAACCCTTTTAAGTGAAAATCCAGCATTTTTGCAAGGGGTTCTGTTTTACTACCCCTACCCACCACAAGTGGTCTCATTGGTGGATCCTCTAATGATTTATGAATTTTGGGAATCCCAAAAAAAGGCAGGAATTACTGGGTTTTTCACTTTCAAAAATTTGATCTCATCTTCACTGAAGCAATATTCTTGAAAAAGTTCTTCTAAGGCCATATCCAATCTTACATTAAAATATTGATTCCATTCAGTGATACTACACTGAAAAATGAACTGTCATTCAGGTATTTCATCATTCTACTTGCTAAGTCATGATGACTAATTATGACTACACCTCCCCCTTATCTGGCCTCATTATTCATAGCTCCTGATTCCTCATTATTTCTGTTAATATTTTTTGTTTAAGATTAATAAAGTTAGTTGGGTTATTGGATTTACAAGTTAGCCAGTCAATATTAAAATCACCAGTTATCATAGTTTCTTGGGGGAGAGAGTTTGAGGCCCAATGTAGTAGATTTTGTAAGGAGTCTATGTTATCACGTGGGGGAATATAACAACTAATTAAGCTGTTGTTTTTTTGTTATTAATGTGTAATTTGGAATATATAATTTCTGCTGTTCCTGATGTTGGTAATAGCAGATCCTGATTTTATGTGTTTAGGTGGTCTTTGAATAAGATAGCAATGTTACCACCTTTTTTGATATATGATCTTTACATAGGAGGTTATAGCCTGGAGGAATTACTCCGCTATTAGATATGTCAGGTTTTAGCCAGGTTTCTGTGAGCAGGACTATGTCTAGAGAGTACAGTGAAATATTAGCATGTAGGTCTGGGATTTTATTTTTGATGCTTCTAATATTAATGTTTAGTATCAGGAGGTTGCTGGCTTTATTGAGTAGTTGGGGGGATATGTTTCCTGAATGTAGTGTGGTTTTGTGGATTATGGGCTTGGGTGGGCCAGGGTTAGGGTGTATGTCTCCACATCGTGCTAGATTAGAGGTAGTTTGTACTGTAAGTTTAATTAGTCTAATGAACAAAGAGTGATATTTTATGGGTGGTTTATTGATTTTTTGTATAGGTAAAGGGTGTATTGGGATGTGTATGTTGAGAGGTGTTTGAAAGATAGAGGGCAGTATGTGTAGGTTTAAAGGTGAGTGTGTATTAGGATTAGTGTTTGTAGTGGTGTGATGAGGTAGTATTGTGGGTGTAGTGTGGGAGTAAGATGTAATGTGTGCAAATAGAGTAAGGGTTATAATGCTGGATGTGTGAGTAAGGTACATGTTGAGGTAGTTGTTAGTGTGGATTTGAGGAGTCTGTAGCTATGTGGGATTTTTCTAAGTGTTAGTACTTATTAAGGTAAGTGATTACAAGTGGGTTTATTAACTAGGAAGGTAGGGTGGATGTGTGGGAAAAAAGCTTGTCTTTGGTGGCAAGGGTAGTATTACTTTTAGGTAAATAGAAGGAGCAAAGTAAAATATTTTTGGTGGGGCATAATAGTTAAGTGGCAGAGGTTATGGAATGGAAAATTGGGTATGAGTTGTGATTTGATAATTGGGATGTAGTGGGTGTGGTGTTTAGCTATAAATGTAATGGAAGTGGGTGTGTGTGTGTGGGAATAGGGTAGGGTAGGGGAACACAGTGAGCCCAAGCATAGCGAGCACGAATGGAGCGAGTCTACACCTGGCCACAGTGAGTTGTATCTACTAAAAAAAAATCTGTGAGCACAGGACTGCAGCAGGTTTGTACCAGTATTAGGTCTTGAACATTACATCAACCTGCACATTAATTTAAATTATGCTACAATAATTAAATGGTGTGGAGGGGGTTAGAATGTCTGAGTCTGGGCTATGAGGGGTGGAGGGGGGATTTTAGTATTAAGATAGCTGTTAGGCTAATTTCAAAAGGAGAGCCGAATCACACTGTCTGGTAGTCTGGGAATGATGTAGTATAACTGAAGAATATAAGTAAATGGCTGGAAGGGGCGGCTAGCAGAAAGGGCGTGCATGCTCACCACTGTAGTGTACTGCTGGTTACTTAATTATTTGAAATTGAATACATACATTTAGCTTAAAACAGTGATTATTTGGATGGATACTGGGCACGTTCTTTCAGCTTTCCTATATTAAAAGGAACCACAGTTCTTTAGTCAGGCAGGGGGCAATGTCCTGTCTGAGCTAACTAAAAGAAAAAGGAGTGGGATATATTCAGAGTAGTGAATATTGCAAAGATAGCGAAAGAGAGTAGCCTTGAAAATATAGGCCTTTAGCCAGGTGTTATAGGAACTCTAGATATGGTTCAGCAGTAGCTATAAAAAGTTAAAAGAACCACATCGCGCAATATATATATAATTGGCTTCAGTAATCAATTAATCTGCTATCAGATTTAACTACCAGTAGTTGTATTGCTTTACAGTGTATACATGTTTATATTAGTAGCATCAAGCTATATGCAAAACAGACTGTGCGTTTCCTTCAAACAATTCTCGCTAACAGCAAGCTAAATGAAAAAACAGACTGTGCGTTTACTTCAAGCATTTCCTTAATAGCACATACATAGCTGAATAAAGCAGTTAGTTCACAGCTATATCAATCAGAAAGCACATGAGGTCCATCAGCTAGGTCAACAAATGTATCAAAATACTTTGTCGTGCAATTTAACTTAGTTAGGCTGCACTCAATAATCAATCGATAAACATTAAGCAATACTTTATGTATAAGCAACAAAAACACTATTTTGATTGATACAGTCACTTACACTTACAGGAGGTTCGGCAGTTAACTAAAAAGTGGTGAGGGAATGCTATTCTGTTTCTCCGAGGCTGATTAAATGGAAAATGTCTTTTTAAAAATGGCGCCGACCAGAATAAGCCATCTATATCAGTTATGCAGGTTGTGTAAGGGGGCAGAGCAGCTAATTAAGTTTTGCTCCACTATCGGGAGCATGATAGCCTTCATAGAATTATGTGTTTGCATGTAGGGGAATGGAACAAAGCCCAATGATAATATTTACACCTGGCCACAGTGAGTTGTATCTACTAAGAAAAAAAAAAAAAAAAATCTGTGAGCACAGGACTGCAGCAGGTTTATACCAGTATTAGGTCTTAAACATTACACCAACATGTACATTAATTTAAAGTATGCTACAATAATTAAATGGTTTGGAGGGGGTTGAGAATATCTGAGTGTAGGCTATGGGGGGTAGAGGAGGGATTTTAGTATTAAGATAGCTGAATTACACTAGGAGAGCCGAATTATACTGTATTGTAATCTGGGAATGAGGTAGTATAACTGGAAAATGCAAGTATGTGGCTGGAAAGGGGAGGCTAGCAGAAAGGGCGTGCATGTTCACTACTGTAATCTACTGCTGGTTACTTAATTATTTGAAATTGAATACATACATTTAGCTTAAAACAGTGATTATTTGGATGAATGCTGGGCACTTTCTTTCACTTTTCCTGTATTAAAAGGGACCGCAGTTCTTTAGTCAGGCAGGGAGCGATGTCCCGTCCAAGTTAAATTTAGCTTAAAACAGTGATTATTTGGATGGACACTGGGCATATACTTTCGGTTTCCCTGTATTAAAAGGGACCGCAGTTCTTTAGTCAGGCAGGGAGCAATGTCCCATCCGAGTTAAAGAAGGTTCATCAGTTAACTAAAAAGTGGTGAGCGAATGCTGCGCTATTCCTCTGAGGCTGATTCAGGGGAAAGTGCGAAAACCATCATAATCTGTTCTCTTTGACCTCTGCAATTGAAGCTACTTGGGTTTTTGCAGTGAAGTCCTCTTTTTGTCATCAGTCCCACACTGTGCGTCCCTCCACCCACTACAAGCATTTAATCTCTGTCACATCTTTCTCCACTGCTCTACCTTTACTGTTCAGGTTTCTGTACCATACAGTTGTATTGGTCAGACCACTGTTTTGCACACCTTACTTTTCAGCCTCTTCAGCAGTCTTCTGTCACATCCTACCTGCTGGCACCCTGTGCCAGTTGTCTGAAGCCCCTGTCATTTTAGGTTGCAGCTTCTTCTGTTTTCCCAATGTGCTGTCATTCCAGCTATCTGATTTGTACTCACTTTCATCCCATGTGCCTTAAGTTTTGCACTCCATTCCCCTATCTTTGCTGGCTTTCTTGTTCAGAGTCTGCCTGCAATGCCTCATCTTCTGCATATAGCAGTTTTGTCCCCTCTGAACTGTTTGCTAATGTAGTCCATCACTAGCATGAACAGCAGTGGACTTCAAGCTGAAGCCTGATGCAGGCCCACTCCCACTAGAAACTGCTTTGTGAGTCTGAACACTGTCTATACTTGTAGATAGTCTGCACTTATTCTATATGTGTTAGAAGGACTTCAAATAATCACAGGGCTCTCCAAATCAGTTTTCCTGGCAGCTTAGCCTATGCTTTCTCCAAGTCTGGGAATCTCCAGTCGGATTCTCTCCTCATCTCTAGCTTCTTCTGGACTATCTGTCTCACTACAAACATTGTATCTGTTGTGCTGAATCCTGGCTTGAATCTAAACTGTACATTTCCCATCTTACTTAATACTACTCTACATATTCATTTACTAGTCACCATGTCAAGAATTTTCCTGCAGTGTGACAGCAGTTTGATACTGCTATACTGCCCACAGTTGTGAGTGCTCCTCTTTGTTCTTGTACATGCTGACACAAGTGTGCTTATTCTACAGTCATTTGGGATATGTCTTGCTCTCCATACTGCTTTTTGTACCCTCAGGAGACATGTCCCCCCTAATTACTCAATGCCAGAAGTCTAAACCTCAAAATGCATGCATTGAGGCACTCCTCAGTATGGAGAACATTGACATCTTTGCAGTAACAGAAACCTGGTTTAAGGCTCCTGAGAGCACCGCAGCACTACTAGGCTATAACTCATACCATACCTTTCGGCCACAGAACCAGGACCGAAACACAAAAGGTGAGGTGTATCCATACTCATCAAGGATACCCACACCTCCAGGTTAGTGGCGAAGCACAATGCATTAGAGATCATCCATGTGCAACTAACAACGGGCAAAACTGCAATCCAAATTGTAGCTTGCTACAGATCACCCACCATGACCCAGGACCCCCATTCCGCATTTCTGGAGACACTGGGAAATATGAAGGTCTTACCAAACACCCTAATACTGGGTGATTTCAATTACCCAAACTTAAACTGGGAGAACTATCCAAGTACTAACTCCCTTGCCCAACGCTTCCTAGAATTTATAAACTTGAATGCCCTAGATCAACTAGTCAACACCCCCACCAGAGGGAACAACATATTGGACCTGGTCATCACCAACATGGGCTACCGGTGTTCCACACCGGAGGTCAACTCCTCACTGGTTAGATCAAACCATAGACTAATCACTCTGGATATCCACATTCCGCCCCCACCCCCAATCAAGGAAACCACAGTGAAAAACTTTTCAAAAGCAAACTTCACATTACTTAAGACCAAGGTGGAAAGGTTCACAGCCCCCATGCTAAAGGACAATGCTGTCCAAGCTGCTGAAACCTTTATAAAGGCACTCTATAAGCATCTGCAGGAATGCATGGATCATGCTATCTCAAGTAAAACCAAGTATCACTCCTCCAAGAAAAGGAAGCCAGTCTGGTGGACCCCTGCCATAAACAAGCTATACAACAGAAGGAGGAAACTAGTACAGAAAAGAGTAAAATCCCAAAAAGGAAAGACATCCCTGATCAGTATCAGCAAGAAACTACGATCCTTCATTAAATCATCCAAGGCTAGTTTCGAAAGAAAAATTGCCAATGACTCCAAAGATAACCACAAAGCATTCTTTAGCTATGTCAAGAACCTAAGTGGAAACTCTCAGATCTGCTCTGAGTTAGTGCAGAATGGCAGAAAATACACTGAACTGACTGATATTGCCAACATTCTGGCAGACAAGTTTAGTGCAACCTTCACCACCTCTCAACCCCTAAAGGACCGATAACAATACCAGAAGAATGTAGGGCCCTGTCAATCACCGACACACAGGTTAAAACAGCCCTATCCAAAGCCAAAAACACAGCTTCAATGGGACCGGATGGTGTCCCATGCTGTGTCTTACAAGAGCTCCAAAATGAACTAACCCCTCAGCTAAACACACTGTTCAAACTCAGCCTCTCTACAGGCTACGTACCCACAGAATGGCTCACAGCAACAGTTATCCTGCTCCACAATGGTGGAGCCACAACAGATCCTGAGAACTATCACCCTATAAGCCTGACTAGCCTCTTCTGCAAGGCTATGGAGAGCATCATCATGAAACTCATCAACAGAGACATTGGAAACCTCCAAACCTTGGACCCTACCCAGTTTGGCTTTTTTAAGGGCAGATCATGCCTCCTAAACCTGGTAGACTTCTTTGAGACAGTTACCAAGGCATTAGACGAGGGAAAGGAGGTCCACACAGCCTACCTAGACCTCACAAAAGCTTTCAACACCATTCCCCATTTTAGTATTATAGACAAGCTCACCAGCTTGAACATAAACCCCTATGTCACGAGATGCGTTGCCAACTGGTTCATGGATAGAACCCACATGGTGAGAGATGCAGGCTCTATGTCCAACTATAAACCGGTTACAAGTGGTGTCCCCCAGGGCTCAGTCCTAGGACCCCTCCTGTTCGGTATATACTTCTCAGAGGTACAGACAAGCATAGGAGGACTGTGGCTGACCAAGTTCACAGACGACTGCAAACTAGGGGCCATAACTGATTCCCCGGCTGATACAGATACACTCCAGAAGGGTCTCACTGAGACGGAGACCTGGTGTCAAAATCATGGCCTCAAACTAAATGCCAAAAAGTGCATAGTCATCCTCTTTGGAAAAAATAAAGTGCCCACAAAATACCACATAGGTGGTAGTCCCCTAAATACAGAAAATGTAATAAGGGATCTGGGGACCCAAGTAGATAGTAATTTCTCCTTTGATAATCATACTGCCAAGGTGGTTAGAAAATCCTTCTATGTGACCCACCTAATCACAAAAGGGTTCGCATCTAGAACAAAACAGGTTATTGTGCCTCTCTACTCATCACTCATTAGACCCATCATCGAATACAATGCCCCATTTGGGATGTACCTTACAAGACACCTGCAACAGCTGGAAAGACCACAAAAGTACCTCACCAAGAGGATTACTGGCCTTAAACAGATGCCCTATGCAGCCCAGCTCAAAAAACTCCAGCTGTACTCGGTTGCATACCGCTTACTCAGAGGTGATCTCTGCCTGACATACAAGGCCATGTCCAACCCAGAATTGATGGACATGCTCCACCTAAAAAAAACAAATCCCGGAGAGCCACACACTCTAGAGATATAAACCTCACTACAATGATAAATAGGAAATGCTGGAGGGATAGATTCCTGTCCCAGAGACTCCCCATGCTTTCGAACAGGATTCCAATATATATCAGGCAGAACCCCTCACTAACACTCTTCAAGAGAAACCTTGACGGCTGGATGAGAAACAGAAAATTTACCCCGGGGATCACTGCAGTGGCTCTGCTGGACAGTGGTGCAGGGAACTAATCTAAGGGGTGGCGAAAGCCAACACATTCTGGCTAGGCTTATAAATGCCCTTGGGCAGATAGACTAGTACTTACCTATGAACCTATGAACCTAATTCACCCAACATCTTCATCATAGATGTAGTAGCTTCATCTGAACCTGCTATTTCCCTTAACTTCATTTTCTTTAGCAGTACTCTTACTTCTAGAGTGAGTTCCTCTTCTTCTTTTTCTTTCATTGTAGACTGCGTCTGAGGCAGTACAGCTTCTGTGGGGTTTTCTTAATTCAGAATTACTCCTTCCATCTGCCTTTGATGTCCTGTGAACTGGTGAGAAGGTTTTCTTTGTCATCCTTTATAAAGGGTGACAGGTGAGTATCTTCCTTATCTTTATCTTTCCATCTTTGCCTTACAGCCTGATAGAGTTTCTTTGTACCATCTGCTGAGTCACTTTCCAGAAAAGGTGCCTTGTTCTTAGCTATTGCAATTGTTCTCGTAGCCTAATTGTTAGCCAACAAGTATTGCTTCTTAGCCTGGCCTATCTTTTCTACCTCCCATATTTTACTGCAGTCTTTCTTTCTTTTGATGACTTCCTGAACTTCTGCATTCCACCACCAACTTTCCTTTGTAGTTTATTTCTATATCTGGCTTGGCTGCATGACTGTTCTGTAGTCTTCACCCATGATGTTTTGAGGAATTGCCATTCTTTTTTAACTCCACTAATTATCTCTTCTTCCTATGCTGCTAGAGCCCTGAGTATTTATAGAACTCTTGTGTTTTCTCTCCAGTCAGCCTTAGAATTGTTTCCGTCCATTGCTTGCTGGTGATTGTGGCAACCAAAGGTTTATGCCGCGGGCTGATTGTTTTACTTAGGATAACTTTGCTGTCACTAATTCTACCCCAATGTCCTCTCCTTACTTGGCAGAAGTTTATTGGAGTTGCATGTTGGCCACTAACATATGTGATCTCATCTTGTTGACCCATGTATTGGCCAACATCAAGCCATTTTCCAAACAGATGTCTATAACTGCCTACTGCTCAACTCCTCATATCCTTGCCACCCAAGTTCCTTTCCTTTACTCTGCTGCCTGATCCTCTTTCTCATCCACCCCCTCCCAATCAAACTGGCAATTTTAATAAATGCTTTATTATAAAAGCACTATATCCTAGCTCTGGATTACAGTGTCTTGCAACATAACAAATTATATATCTGAAGTGAAACTAAGCACTACTAAATGTGATCCAGAGATCTGAAATAGGTATTTTTTTTCTTTTTTCGTTGTGATCTTGTATAACAACTAGAAATTTTTCTTATGTGCAGATCATGTATTTCGATTCACAATGGTATATACAATATAGACAATTTGATTTGTTGGATGAAGCAACACTGAGGGCTGGATTCACAAAGGCTTGCACGGAGTCTATGACTAGAGTAAGACTCCATGCAGCCAACATGTCCACCGAGCGATCCAGGAAGAAACAGCAGGAGCATGCAAGAGAGCTCCTTAAATGACTCTTACACGGACAGGGCTAGGTTATGCAAACTACATAATTTGCTGCCAAAAGATATGCAAATGAGGTAAATTTGCGATCCAGGAAACCCTAACCTGTCGGAGTAAGAGTAGTGTTAGTTGCAGAAATGTACTTGGTTGGCAACTGAGTACCATTCTGCAAATAGCAAAACGGAGCCATGACAACTCCAAATAAAGGATGCATTCAATAGAGGAAGCATGCCAATGGCCAAATATAAGGCCATTGGCATGTAAACATAATGCAAATTAATAAAATCAATATTTTTTTTTCTCCACAATCTCCGATGTTTAAGCATAGCGCAGCACCGCTTTAAAAAACAGAAAATAACACAAAAACGGGCAAAAATAGGCATTTAAATAAAAAATGTAATTTGCCATGCAGGTGAATGGCAGGCTGAAGACAACATGGCCACTGAGTAGGGGTCGCTATGGGAGGAAGCCAAATCCCAGAGATGTAACCAAGCATTAGTAGGCAATCCTATGCAAATGAGGGTAAGGATAGTGAATCCCAATTTTCCAAGGCATATGAGCCAAGTCCGTGGAGTGTAAGAGTAGGATAAGGGGAGTATCAGAGTAGAAGATAGGTGACATCATGAGGGGGGTATGTATGAAAGACTGTAAGCTCACTGGAGCAGAGTGGCATGTGTTCGCTGTCAGTCAGTCATCACTGGAAGAGGCGTGTCAACAGGCATCCTAGCTAAAGGCAAGAAATTGAAGGTGTACGCCATGGATAACACTAAAGTTCCTTGTACAAATGCCTACAATGTGTTTGTGCACGTGTGTGCGTGTGTGTGCCTGTGTGTGCATGTTTAAGACTGAGAAAGCAAGTGTTATGTTGTGGAAACCTGTGTAAGCATGTGTGCATGCATGTGAGCTGGTGTGCGCGAGTTGGCGCTCGTGTGCGCGTGTTGGTGCTCGTGTGTGCTTGTTTGTGCGGCACTGCCCCCTGTGGTAACAGAAAAGGGAAAAGGAAGGAAAACAAATAGTAGGAAGTTAATTAAGAAGAACTAGCAGAGCTAGCAGGTGAAAACAATCAGAATCAGTCATTTACACAGGCAGTACATTAGCCCAGCCCAGCCCAGCACTTAAAATTCTGCAAACAACATTCCACCATGTTTTTCTCAGAGACACTGTAACACTGCAGTATACTAAGAGAAGTGAAAACTTAAGAAGCTCTACTGAGATAAAAAATGTTAGGGGCTGCCATTGCTATTATAAGGCGATATATGCAACATGCTGAGGGTGGTGACAATGCAAATGCTGCTGAGCAACCCACAGTGAGGAGACGGAGAAGAGTGTAGCCTACCAGGGGTTACATGAGCTGGAGATAGTGGAGCATTATAGAGTGGACAGAGACCTCATGCAGCAAATTGTTGAGTTGTGCAGGCCATGCTTCACACACAGAACCAACAGAAGGGAACCCATACCAGTGGAAACCAAGGTATGTGTTGGCCTGAAAATACTAGCAGCAGGTACCTTCCAGAAACCAACTGGTGATATGATGGGCATTTCACAGGCATCAGCATCCCGGGTACTGCAATAGTTCCTGAATGCCATGTCAGCACATGTTGGTGAACATGTATATTTCCCCAATTCCCATGAGGTATTGGCCAGCAATATGCGTCTCTTCCAGCAAATAGCAGAATACCCTGAGGTAGTGGATACAGTAGACTGCACGCACATATGCATCAAAGCACCAGCCGGTGAGCGGGGTAGGGTCTACTACAACCACAAGGGCTTCCCCTCCATCAACTGCCAGGTTGTGTGTGATGCCCAGGGCATAATACTGAATGCGTGTGCTGGCTGTCCTGGAAACTACCACGATTCCCATATCTGGCATCTGACACAGCTGTACCAGACATTTGCTAATGGGGACATCCCTCATGGTCACCTAGTGGGGGGATGCTGGATACGCACTGGAGCTGTGGCTGATGACACACATCAGAAATGCACACACACCTGAACAGGAAAGCCATAATGAGGCACACTCACAAACATGAAATGTAATCGAGCGTGTGTTTGGGCTGCTCAAGTCACAGTTCCAGCGCCTGGACACATCTGGTGGAGCCTTGCAGTACTCACCAACTTCATGTACCCAAATTATCATGGTATGTGCTATGCTACATAACATGATCCTGTGAAAATAGCTGCAGAAGGAGCAGCATAGGCTTGGGCCAAACAGCCCCCCACCATTGTCAAGGCCATCACAGGCAGAGCGTGACTCAGAGGAGGAACGACCTGAGCCTGCCCCAGTAGGCAGAAGGAGGCATGCCCAGTATGCCTTGGCCTTGGCAAAAAGGCAATGCATAGCACATACACTGGCTCAGTAGAAACCCCGGAAATGATCCTTCTCTCTGACTCGCACATATAGTAAAAGGGATGCCTAACTTGACACTACCTGTTTGCAAACATGTACAGGGAGTGTACTATGTGCATCTGACATAGGCAGCCATGCAGCACCACCTGAGGCATGATTGCCATGTTTTAAGCAAAATAAAGCAGTGCTAAACAGCATTTACTACTATTTAGTATATGTAAACAAAATTGCATGCACTAACTAGCACAACTCTGGGCACTGTTGAGCAATAGTGGGCAAAGTTCAGCAGTGTTCATTAACGTTGAGCAATGTTGGCCAAGTCCAGCCAAAGTTGGGCATAGTTGAGCAAAACCAGGTAAACATGCCCATATTTGCTCTACTGGTCTTTAAGCAATCTGGTCTGCCCAGTGTGAAAATAAAAAGCAGTGACAGTCCTCGAACCCCAGATACTGTACACTATAGTCCCAGTACTGAACCACTAAACCATGACAGCATTTCACTGGTCAGACTGGATGAAGAAATGTTGATAAGTCTATGCAAAGTGTCTCATGGAAACCCTGCGGGCACAGCATAATCCTTCTAGATTTATAACACAAAGGTGAGCCCTGCAGTAAAAATACAACATGATTTTCAACACACATATAGTATAAATGTAAATATGTTGGTGTGTGATTTCCTTTGAGAGGAGTGCCCTTTTTGGAGACTAGGAAACTACCTGAAAGGTGGTATATTCATCTTTGGCAGATTTGATGATGTCAGCATCCTACAAATATAGCAGTGGAAATAACCCCCCCCCCCCAGTAAAGCATATATTGCGTTGTGTTAATGCTTACTTCACTAGTATCATAACATAGTCAGGTAGGGGTTTGAATCCTGCAATTGCCGAGTGTGTGTGTTTGTGTGTGTGATTTCCTTTGAGAGGAGTGACCTTTTTGGAGACTAGGAAACTACCTGAAAGGTGGTATATTCAACTTTGGCATGTCTGATGATGTCAGCATCCTACAAATATAGCAGTTGAAACAAAACCCCCCAGTAAAGCATATAGCGTGTCGTGTTAATGCGTACTTCACTAGTATCAGAACATAGTTAGGCAGAGGTTTGAATCCTGCAATTGCTGAGTGTGTGTGTGTGTGTGTGTGTGTGTGTGTGTGTGTGTGTGTGTGTGTGTGTGTGTGTGTGTGTGTGTGTGTGTGTGTGACACTCTTGGTTAATGTGTTGTGGGTTTAGATTTTACTACTGTCTGACATATCAGTATAACAACTGTATGTGCATTGCACACTTCAGGTATCTGTGTGGCATATATGTACAAATGACCTCAGTTAGTTCATAGGTGTGAAGCCTGCTGTCTACATGAATAAATCTGTTACCTTTGACAGATTGTGCTGCTGCTTCTCAGACCTTAGGTCACATATGTATGTTTGTGACAAGGCCAGCCACTGTAGTGATCTGTGGCCTAGGTCAGCTGTGTCACATACACCCATGACAGTTTCCATAGAATAGTGTGAGTGAGGGTTCATGCCTGGGTTATATGTCAGACATGTTCAAACACAACAAAGTCTCTGTCAATAATGGACAGTCATTATAGGTGTACAACAACGTTGTGGATATGCATACAGATACCTTATTGCTTATGGGATACACCGAGGGACATCAGAATACCTTTGGAAATGTGAATATCAAAGGACAGATGACATAACACTTGGCTGTATGTACACATTGGTACCCGTTCTACATGTTGGGGGCTACTACCTATGTGGTACTGTCGGGATACTATGTTTAGTAAATGTGGATGACTATGTTATAGTTGGCTTATAGCTTTACAGCATGGGTTGGACAACAGGTACGTGTCTGTATGATACCCATGAGGAGGATGTGTCACATCCAGAGAATGCATTGCAGGCCATTGTATGCATTTCCAGATGTAGATGGACATATCCCTAGTGTGTTTGCTTGTACCTAAGAGGGCTATAAGCCAAACAGGAGTGGTCCCAAGAATGTGTGGCGGTCAATACCACTGGTTACTGGTATAGTATAGTAGCGGAAGGATCCAAATGCTACTGAGTTTCCTACATCTGTGTGTCAGTTGTCAAGACATCATCTAATGATTGGTTATAGTCAGGCTGTTGAGGTTGTGTATACTACCAGAATGCAAACCAATGACAGATAGTAACAGTATCACCCACAGCCAAGTGTCAAACCATGTCATACACACATGTGTACCCAAGTTAAAGCATATGTGTAGTAAAATACATACTGGCCACCAATAGAATCTATGAAGTGTTAACACTGTGTAATATAAGGCATGTCACCCTTCCCATGTGTCCACTATGCACGTACATGCAGACAGTGCACCTACACCATGTTCAGAAATGTAGACCTGCAAACTGTACTGCACACATCACACACGTGCTGTCCACTCACCAACACATGCTGGCAAAACTACACACATCAGCTAAGTGGCACATGGGCGGACAATACATTTTTGGAAGTAACACTGGTGTAAACAATACTACAGTGATAATCATGCTTTAATGCATCATGCCTGCTCAGATATACCTACAAGGATATCATTTACACTCCACTGTTGCCAACATGCTAACATTGATACACTGCTATAAAGTCACCTTGTGCATCAGCACCATGTTAGCCTGTTCCTGCATCAAAGTGACAGATGACAGGAGGTGGCACAGTATCATCATATGCACAGGGTGTGTTGCTGGTTTGCCAGAGCCCGACATTGACCCATCCAATTGACATTGTGTGTGTGTGTGTGTGTGTGTGTGTGTGTGTGTGTGTGTGTGTGTGTGAGGGACAACAGTACAGCATGGGTCAATGGTGATGTAATGTGTGTGTATATGTTAGCCCTAGGTGTTTGGTTTATGTGTGTATGTCTGCATGCACACAGTTCCACCATGTGGCTGCCATATACGGGAGGTTGTGGGACAGCCACAGACTGTACCTGCCAGGCTGTACAGATCACCGTCTCTGGCCACGGCCACAGTAGCTGTGCCTGGTTGGGGTGCCACGGACAGTATCTGGTACTAAGCCAGACTGGGTACTATCATCAGAAGCAGAGGGATGTCAACTGGACCCATGTCCCTGCTGGGACTGGCCAGAGCCACGTGCACATGGTCTTCTATGATGGTCAATTGACAGCCCAGCCACAACATTGCTGGGGCTGGTACTGCCACTACGGGAGCAGCTGTGACTTGTGTGTCATCCGCGATGACTGCCAGCCGATGATGTTGCTGGCATACATCCACGTCGACTCTCAGCCATCCTGCACTGTCCTGGCACATGGACATGACATTGCAGAGGACATCTAATATCTCCCCCCAACATCTATCAATGACCTTGGTGTAATTACAGATAGCACAGGCAAGGTCATGGAAACTGTCATTGATAGCGGTGATATGGGCCATCTGTGCCCTTAGTCCCTGTCTGGTGTACCGTTCCATACGTGCCTGTGCCTGCATTACAGCCCAGAACATACCTGAGTTTGTAAGACCTGTGGGGGCATGTCTGCCAGGGGCATTATGAACAGCGGTGCTCCCACGAGAACCCCTGGACATCTGCCTATGTGGTACCGTTCCAGGAATCTGGCTATGGCTGCTGTGAGGGGATGCATGTGCCATAGATACCACACTATCCTGGTCAATGCCTACTGTATGCTGTCCCTCAGCTAAGGCCATTGGTGATGAGGGATGTATTGGCAGTATGAATGTGCGCATAGATGGGGTGGAAAGCTGTGTACTGTTGATTGGCAGACCTACAACAGACCCTGTCAAACCTGCCTGTGCCACAACACATGTTCATCATTTCCACTATTTGTGGCAGTGTCTTCAGGTTCCCTGCTGCACTCAACCAACAGAACCTCAGCACCTGTGAGAGCAAGACAGGAAACACACTTTACAATCTGTACATGATGTTAGCATACATGCACACATGCACACATGAACACATGCACACATGAACATATGAACACATGCACACATGCACACATGAACACATGAACACATGCACACATGCACACATGAACACATGAACACATGCAGACATGCACACATGTACACATGAACACATGCACACATGGACACATGAACACATGAACACATGCACACATGAACACATGCATGCATGCACACATGCGCACATGCACACATGCACACATGTACACATGAACACATGCACACATGCACACATGAACACATGAACACATGCACACATGCACACATGAACACAAATACACTACTCATTAAAGTAGACACATACACACACACACACACACACACACACACACACACACACACACACACACACACACACACAAACACACACACACACACACACATGCACACCAACAGCAATCCAGAACATACGCATTAGTGATAGATGGTGGAGTACAGTATCACAAACCAAAGAGTCCTATCACATGTGTTGGCATACAGGATGTTTGTTGCTCAACAGCATGCAGTGCGAGTGTAGAGCGTCCTCATGTGTGTTGTTCAATGATTGGCCTCACCCTGGAACACAATGTGTAGATGGACACAATTTTACTGTGCAAGTATTACATGCTTTCCAATGTCCTGTGCACCATCACTCACAGGTATACATAACATGGCTGGATGCACACAACTGTCAGGTGTATAGCAATGAATGGTATGTGTAGTACTGTAGTTACTGTAACTGGATGTAGTGTAGTACCATGAGCCATCATCAGGCAGCATCACGTGGTCACTCAAGGCCATTAATGTGTGCCACACTGGCAACTATCTTGCTGTACCTGAACTGCAGCACTGTGGCTACATTAACCATTTCACAGGCAGTTGTTACATGGGTATGTAAGGTGTTCAATAGGGAGCATTGCCTAACATGAATGTGTTGTGTGTTGAAGAGTGTCGCACCGTCCCATGATAGGTCTCTACCCCTCAAGTATAGTATGTGTGCTGTGTGGATGATATTTGGGATACTGGAGTCTGACCTTACAGCAGGTGTCTAAATATGCCATGTGTATCATATTAACATGTACTGCGTATGACAAAGTGGTTTATGTTGTGTGCATGTGTATTGACTCTGCCTATACAATGTCCACTACAGTCTCCCGCAATTGTTTGGGATGCTTTGTGTATTGCATGTGTTTGAAGTAGCTACTCATGTTACTGGGATGTGCATAGTCCCACAGAAAACATGCTGAGCATGCATTATGTGTAGGTGTTATACATGTGTATATGGCCTACAACTCACCTTTGACATACACATGTTATTTGCCATATCAAATGTAAAACACTCACCGGCATGGGTCTGCTGTCTTGCTGCCACACCAGAGGGACCTACAAGTATTTGAGACAGTTTGTCAGTGTCAACAACTATGGCATTGCTGCTATGAGTTTGCAATCGTACAGTAGTACAATGGTTGACAGTCACAAGCATACAGATTATGTTCCAGATTATCAGTATTGCACAACACCAGGCTTTACATCTTCTAAATACACAGTACACATCTGACATATGCATGTTCTAACAATCGAGCTAACAGTAGTCTACAGATATGCCATCTCACCTGCACACTCAGAGTCAACTTGCTTGGTGACTCCGGCCTCCATGATGACACATGTCTTTTGTAGTGGTGGGCCAGGAGCCACCACGCTGAGGAGCAGCTCTTGTACTCTGGTGAGGACCTGATGTGATGCTGCACCACCACCTGTGGCAAGCTGTTGTCTGCAGACATCAGAGGCATGCTGCCGGACATGTCGAATTAAATCACTGCAGTGATGGCATACCTGCTCATAAGTCCGGTTATGCATGCCAACGTCATTAACCCAACAGACAACATCTTGCCACAGTGCAGTGTGCTCATGCTGGTCCTGGCTGATTCTGGAGAACAGCAGGGCGTGATGTTGTAGTAGGTTGGATATGATAACTTCCTCCACTTCAGGGGAATAAGCAGGGTTGCGGTGGTGAGACATGTCCCTGGAAGACAAGAAAACAATAATTGTCAGCAAGTCATGTTGCACACTTAACATTCTACAGTACAGATATCAGTGAAATGCCATATATAACAACCTATTGCCTGTCAGTAGATACACACTTCTATTACCACATATCAGTGCTCAGCCCACAACTGCTTGACAGTGCCTGGCACATTCTATATATTAAACCATGTTTTGCACAGCAACAAAGTGAAACCAGTATGTAAGACTATACAACATTATATGGCACACTGTATGTGACACAATGCACCACCTAACCACAGGAGGTATATATGAAGATAATGCATACAGAAAAATGTCATCCATTGAAATGATTGTGAAGTACAGTTACAGTACTACCACACTACTTGTTGATAGCAAACCCCTACATAACATATGTGCACATTCATCAATATAGGTGGCATACTGCTGTACTACACTATACATGTTGCTAGACATGCACTTATATCCTGTAACACACATATGACCACGGCCATGTTACAGGCATACCCACACACACATCAGACATACCTACAAGACACAAAGGTATGGCAACCCTGATGAGCTTTACCTGTATACCATACAGTACTGTGTGTCAGCACTTACAAAACCTTATCCCTGAGGTTTGTAATGTGTGAGAAGTACAGGTAACAAATAAAACAGTATTTCCAAGCAATGTGGATATACAGCATACTGTGCTGTTTAGGCCTACAGCTTCAGGCAGTACTACAGTTCATACAGTATTTATATTCACTAGCGTTAACAATCAATAAGCATATATGTACTGCTTTAGCCTACAATGGCACACTCCAGTCAACACCATGGGACTACATCACACTGTATGCCATACTGCTTTTCCTGCCTAGCAATGGCATACATATCTTCTGTGGGGATCATAGATAGAACACTACATACCATGATATGAACAGTTTCCCACTATCCTATCACACATATACACAACGTTGACACATTCACCTACATTTTCACCATCACACTCAGTCAACCTCACATAGCAATTAATGCAACATGTACATGCGTGTGTGTATCAGGTCCTAGGTAGCTAATGGGCTATTAGCCGTAGGGCCTATAAAAGCATAGCCATACAGTACCCTGACCTTCAACACCCATGACATTTAAGTTCATGTGCAGAGCCACAGAGGTGATTCCTGGATTGTATTTCCTATCTAACATCCATTCATCATGATTATTCATGATGACTGCTAATGAGGACCTTTCTTTGCTATTGATAGGTAGTTAGTATGGTATGTGTCTGAGATGAGAATGTACCACTCCAGATTGTTCTGCTTTCTGACATTACAAGGTTGAGATCAGTACAGTGTGTAGCTTGTAGGGATATTGATCTGTTTACATGGAGCATGTCCAACACCTGTGGGTTTGGCATAGATTTGTATGTTAGGCAGAGGCTGCCTGTGGGTAGACGGTATGCAACACAGTGTAGCTGTGGCTTTGTAAGACAGCCTGCATAGGGCATCTGTTTGAGTCTGGTAATACTCTTTGTGAGGTATGTGGCTGCTGTCTACAGTTTCTGTAGATGTCTTCTGAGGTACATACCACAAGGGCCATTGTACTCTATGATGGGTTTTATGACTGATGAGTAGAGTGGAACACTGACCTCTTTTCCATGGATGACACACCTTGTCTGATGACATGTGGACTGTACACAGTTTATATGACTAGTGTGGCACTGTGTTTATCAAAAGGGACACTACTGTCCACCTGTGTCCCGTGGTCACTTCTCACACTTTCGGTGTGGAGTTGACTATCACCTATGTGGTAGTTCATGGGTACAGGGTTTCTAACAAAAGGGATGGCAATACATGTACAACATTGAGCTTGAGCGTACATATGGACATACATTGGTGTACAGATAGATTTACATATAGGCACATATACAGTCCACCTTTCATGGTGAGAATATCAATTATGCAAAGATTGCGAGGGATACAATTATGTAGTACTACTGCACAGTCTTGTGCAGCATGCATTGAAGGTATTCACAGCCCATGTATCTTTAGCAGGACTCCCTGTCTGGAAGACTGAAAACCTAACAAATCATACTCACAGCATTTAAACACCACATGTCATATACCAGCACTGTATGCTGTCTTGTTTGCCACACACTACAACCTACACAACAATATGCACATAACAACATTCACCAACATATATATGTCCACCCTTCACAAACAGTTGCAGTATGTCCCTTGCTCCATGCACATGTACAGATGCTAATATATCTGACACATATATATCTCTCCAAATGTGTGTGCCATGCACACACATGATCCACACTGGTGTATGTCCATACACCTCACGGATGAGCTGTTGGGCCTTGCTACACATGGGAAGGAAGTATATATAACTGCAAATGCTACCTTACTATACTAGTCTGGTACAGCAGTTGACAATGCTAAGCTACACATGATATGACTATCATGCATGTCTTACTCTGTCACATCCAAGTTTATGTAGCTCTTTGCACTACTCCCACAAACAGCCATTATACACAGTACTGTACAGACCATAGATTACATGATCAGATGTTTGGCATTTAATGCTGAGCTACATTTCTCACAGTTATGTCCCACTGCACACAGCTACACACTAATTTGTTCATGGCAGTAGTTATGCATGGAATCAGTGCATACATACCAACTGCTGCCACATATGCATGTTTCGAAGTATGTACAGTACTCTTCATAAACATCTACTACTTGCCGGTAACTACATATCTGTTACATACCTGTTTGTGATTTGCAGGTCCATCTGTGTATGTAGTGGCAAAGCTATAAACTTTGTTTACTGTCTCTTTTGAATCTCTGCAGTTATGGTTGTTTTTACTTATATTTCCTTTGGTTATTAATTTTTTTTTTTACTTAATTAATATTTTAGTTTTGTAATTCAGTAATTTATTGCTTTACTTAATTTTTTTAAGTATTTTTTTTGCCTCTCCAGGATGTAGCTAGACTACAACTTATGCAATGTAATGATTGCATGTGGGGATAGCAAGTACAGTTTGCTTTTATAGGTATCTGCGCATGTGCATGTGATGCCCTCTGCACCAATTGATGCCCAGCATTTGGTAAATGCATACAGTCTGCTGTGTGGTAATTGCAGTACACACTGTCATAGCAACCCACTGCTATAAATTGCTAGGTTATGTAGGCGTAGCCCTTTCAGATTTACAGAGTGGGGCCCATGCTTGTTTGCTGTGGACACTGTTGTTCCATTCAGAAGGTTGGTATACTTCTTATATCTGAAGCTAGGTTTGTAGCCAGTGATGTACATGTTGTACTCAGACCTGACTGTTGCCACTTCCAGTACGGACATATCAGTGTAGAGTTTAACTCACCCCTACAAATGCTTACACAAGATATATGTGAGTATGTAGTTTATTTTCTGCTTATATGACTAACTGCCATACAGAAGTAGTTATTGCTGTGTATTCTTTTGGCACATGAACTGTTTGTGAACTGTTATACTGTGAATGTTAATGTACTCACTTCTGCAAGATTTGTGCTTTTTATTGTTGACATTAGCACAGGATTCTCAAGAGAACTGAACTATTCCAGTACTCAGTATGCCTACCTACATCCTTGGTAGACCCTGAACACACAAGTATATTGTAAATTTTTGGGGGGGATGCAGATATACAGAGAGCATTATGTATTATTGTGTGAATCTTATCTTGCTAGACTTACAGGGTCGGTGTGTACCTGTTAGTTTACTAAGGCAGGTGGTCTGTCTGCATAGTTCCCAACTGCGAACCGATCCAGATGGTAGCCGGATGTTAGCCTGTTATTCATTGTCTGTGCAACCCACAGGTGTTTACAGCACTGGCACAATGGAATAGTTACAGTCAGTTGCTACCAGTACATGGCTATATCCTTTGGTATGTCTGTGTTGTACTCCTACAGAAGGGTATCCTTGTGGAAGTCCTCCCTGATCTATTTGCAGAGTGTGTAACCGCTGTGAAGCTGATATGTCTGTGTGTTTGTGCTTCTGCCAGGCCTATGAAACACTCAGATACATACTTGCATGGAGTCTGGGATAGGTAGTTGAAAGTGAGGTACACCTTCCAAATAATATAGACAGTAAGTGTAGACTTGAATGAAGCAGTGCATATGGATTAGTACACCTTTTATGAAGTACAAGCGGTGTCTACTGTTATTATTGTCATTATTCATTGTGTAATACCCCACCTTTCTGCCTAACATCAGTACTTTTCAGAAGGATTCAGAGGGACACAACTAATATATGTTTCAAACCCAGGGACATCCCTGAAAAGTAGTCACAGTTGGGAAGTATGGCCTCTGCCCTATTCAAATATGCCAGTGTTTGTCCTGCTATGATACTGTGTGGGGGGCTGTAAAGTGCTTCTGTAACATTATTTCCTGTAAGAATGGCTGCTTCTCTCATCACAATCATGTAATGCAATTCCACAACAATTGTTGGTAAAGATCCACAGAACAAGCTTTGTGTTATGGCCTTCCTATTTTTCGTTTACATTCACTCATTGTAATGCATGATATATTAATTTCAGCACGACGTTATTGTAAATCTGCTGTGGCTTAGTGGTTCTTCATGCAGTCTACTGTGTCCAAGGTCTGGGGTTCGAGACTGACAGAGGTGTTTTATTTTGCTGCTGAGCAGAACAAGGGCCCTGACATACAGAGTGACTAAGGCACTTTTAAGCAGTTTTAAGTGGGTTTGTGCGGGTTTGTGCAATGCTTAGCTATGCTTAGCTAAGCGCACACAAGCACACCTTTGCGCACCCCCGCTTACTACTGCTTAAAAGTGCTTACTCCCGCTAACCCCCCGTGTTAATTTCTTTGAAAGAAAAGAAAATGGGGAGATAGGAAAGTGGTGAAAAAGGGGGCACAAAGAGGGAAAGACAGTAGGGAAACCAGCTCAGGATGTGCAGGATGGGTGTAGGGAAGGTCCATAGCTGCCCATTTCTTTACCAGCGACAACTGTGCATATTGCAGAAATTTGGAGTGAAATTTGAAACCTTCCACCACTAAGAGAGGGGTGAGGACAACAATGTATGTTGTACTGCCAATTATAATTATCAGTTTACATGTCCTGCGGACATGTGTGTGAGATGGGCAGCTATGTATGGGGCGTAATCTTTTTGTGGGAACAGCTTACCCTTTTTTTTTTTTTCAGGTTAGAGTGGAATGTGAGATAGGGGATGTAGGTATGATGTGGGAGGTAGGTTGGGGAGGTAAACAGACAAGACAAACAAGACACATATAGGGGCGGAATATGACACATGGGGTGGGTGAACACAATTGACGGGGAAGGATGTTTGGATAGCGCAAGCCCATGAGCCCACAGATGGTAACAGTGGAACTGAGATCCCCACCCATGGGCAGTCACCACTGCACCTTCACTGACCCGAGGATGGCTGTGCTGGGGGCTGCATAGGAGGGGCAAGCTCACCCGAGAGTCATGCCACTCTTGCCTCAAGCTGGCGTAGAGGATTAGCGACTGTGCACTCGATCTCCCTACGCACCACAGCCTGGACCATTTGGAGGGTGATGTGTGGCCCTCCTCCAGGCACGCTTGCAGGAGGGGATGAGCCCCATCCCCTGCAGCGCTTCCACCCGAAGGTGGCACAGGGCCACCAGAGGAGGAGGTCCCAGGCTGGGCACCAGACATGCTGGTGCCAGGTGCCATCGCCAGCTGAGGTGGGAGAGGAGGGTCCGCTAAGACCGGCCTTCCCCTACTTTCTATGTTTAGCAGGATTTAATGACAATATTGGTCAGTAACAGACAACAGCATTCCAAATTAGTTGTAACAGCATGCAGTAGTATTCCCATTAACTCAACACACAGGTATTCCAGCAGTTGAACAGCAAGCATAACACATGCATATTTGAACACCAATGGACATTCCAACAGCATGCAGGATTGATTGGTGGCAACAGGCCACCAAGGTTTTGGTATGTGAACAGGGCACATGCATCAAAGTGCATGCAGATATTTATAAACCAACAGGACATATGTCCCACCAATGTTTTTGATATTACACATACCCATTGAGTTGTGGAATGGCATTATTTATGAACATAAAGTAGGGTTGAAAAAATCCATTAACAACTTGTATATACTTATAACTGTACTCCACATTCCTACTGACAGCAGGTATATATCCCCTACATCTATTATTACACTAGGCAGTGTCCATGCAATTGTGAATTGGGTTTTGATAGTTGTTCATATACCTGACCTGTATCTGACATACAAACTGTTCCAGATGCAGATGTTACTGCTACATATTTATATATTTCATTTATATTCATATATCTACATATCTGGCTGTCTTCAGGTGACATTTTCAGTTCCATTTAAACAGATCCCTACATTTCTAGCAGCACATTGACATTTCTGGGGATCACATTCACAAGCTACTCATGTGCCAGATTAACCTGTACATACTAGCCATGAACCAACAGTTGAGGACTGTATATATGCTTAAGGGCTACTGGCATTCCCTTCATCCACTTTATATGGACCTGCTCAATTGTGGATTGACAGCTTTAATACAACTGTACTATCTCCATACTGCAAGGTTATTACAACATATCAAAGAAAGTGACACAGACACAGTCCAGGCATTCTACTTTATTAATTTCATTACACACTTTTGTAGTGGCTCTCTCATTCATTTCATATTTTGGTGCATGCAGAATACTTTTATTCCAAACCTATTATACCTTTATTAATGGGTTCCAACACTTTTTCACACTCTCTCACTTAATTTGTATTACAGTACATGCAGAGGCTTTATTCACGGCTTATTAGACCTTTATTGATGGGTTACAACACTCTTTTTTAGGCTCTCTCACTTTTTTATATAATAATACATGCATAAGAATTACTAACTTGCCTGGTGGCACAGCCTTAGCAGCCTATCTGCATAGGCTTGCTGATTTGTGGCACGAACACCTGCAGCTGTAATGCAAATGAAGGGATATTGAGACACACCTATCCATAATATAGACTACAACAGCATTCCTTACATACTTCATTCCATGGCTACCTACTCAGTAGTGGGGCATTTGGCATTTGACAGGCCTCCTGGATCCATCGGGTCAGTTGGTCCTGCTTCCATCTCTTCAGGTCTGAATGGTGGTGAAGGACCTGCTCACCAGTCCTTGGGATGCCTGTGGCACTGGTGAGGTCATGAGCTAACCTGTTCCAAGCCTCCACTTTAAACTCTGTACCTTGAAACTGGCCCTGCAAGAGTCTACACTCATGATGATGAACTAGGAGCCAAGCCATGTATTTGGACTCCTCAATGCCCCACCTCTGCGCTCTAAAGCGATTTCCCTCTCCAGCTCCAGCCGTTGTGACTGCAAATGGGTACCACAATCAGTTAATGCGAGTATTCCCGCCTATGGGGCTTAAATATGCCTCATTTCCCGCACTTATTTGTGATTGGCTGTTTTGTAAAATTCTCGGCTAACAGCAAACTTGCTTAGCAATGGTTAAACTTCCATTCATAAGTATATGTATGTTAACAGTGCATGTTTCTGCAAAGCTGTCATGGAGTGGTGGTTTAGTACTATGACTATGGTGCACAGTGTCCTGGGTTTGAGCCTTGTTATTGCTTTTTATTTTACTACTGTCCAGACAGGCTAGGGGGTGTGGCTGTGTTTAGGCGACTTTGCTCAACTTTGCTCTACATTGCCCGACGGTGCGCTAGTTGGCGCGGTGCACAGCTTCGCACAAACCTATTGTGCTGGGTAAAGCGCTGCTTAGCTATGGGCACCTATATTTTGCTGGGTAAAGTGCTGCTTAGCTATGGACACCTATATTGCACTGGGTAAAGTGCTGCTTAACTATGGGCAACTATATTGCGCTGGGTAAAGCGCTGCTTAGCTATGGGCAATTATATGTCAAGTTCCTTCTTATATTTATATATGTATACATTTTGATCACTGATACGTAGGCCATTTCTATGCTTTTTACTAAATGTTTATTCATATATGTCAGGTATTATTTCATATACTATTTTAAAACATATAATAGAAAGGGGTGTTGGGGGACTAGAACAGTGAATGCCTCCTGTTTGTGCATAGGTTCTACGACTACGCTATTGCTATTTGGCTTAATTTGCATAAACATTTCTTATTATGCTCGTCGATGTCGGAATTGCTAACTGTAGCTAAGCAATGGGCACACCCGCGCAAACACGCGCAAATACGGGCAGCTATATCGGGAATTATTAGAAATAAGTTAAAGGTTTTTCATTTTATAACTGTACTGGGGGTTTACAATGTGAGGGAGTGTGGTGTTGGGTATGTAGACATTTGAGTGGACTCACTCATGTGTGTTGACATTGCACGACTCAGACACTTGCAGGGGCATAGACCTTTGGACTGCTCGGCAGTTGGACACATCCCCTGCCTTCCTGCATGGTCCGTGTTAGACTTGGAGTGGAGTCAGCATGCCCTCATGAATATGCATGGCATGCTGACGTCATACCGTTCAACTGCAGTTTCCGAGTAAGACTTATTTAGTCTTACATGGAGGTTTCATGAATCCGGGGGTGAGTTAAACAAAATTCTTGTTAAAATAATAATCTGTCTTTCTGCATAAATAGTACATATGTTTTATTCACAGCTTCACATTTCTCTATGTAAATTCAGCGAGGTTAGGTTGTTTTCATGCTGTAACATTTTAAATGATTGCTAGTAAGACAGTAATCTGAAATATACAGAAAGCATACAAATTATGAATGCAGTTTGGTTCCAAACTGTTTAGTAACTTTCATTCTGTCTCTCTACACAGCTTTTGACTTTCTTTGCTTCTTTCAGACCCTTCAAGGCACAACATCTCTTTCCCTGCTGCCTTTTTTTTCTAAAATGTCACAAGTGTCTGGCAATTAAAGCTAAAATGGCTGCAACTTTCTGAGAGTTCAAGGTCGTTAAATTGTCATCTTTAGTCATTGATCAACTAAATACTTGCTAAGAATATTTAATTTTCTAACAGTGATTAAATGCACTTATGGCCTTAGGACTATTCTGTGGTTGCATTTTGCTTAAATAGGTATAACTAAAAGTTGAATTTTTAATGACAATGTAATGATTAATTTAGCTGCCACTTAACAATTCTAAATTATACTTAATATTTAAACACACTAGACAGAGCTGAGAGATGAAGCTCAGGAGACAGAAACTGTTCACATCACAGGACAAGAAGATAAACACAAAGAATACATGCAGTGGAGACAACTCCATCACAGTATGAATTGACAGACCATTGAACAGTATTTTTGAAATGCACTGCAGATAGAACCAAAAGAATTCATGCATTAAATGACAAACATGAACATACTTGTGAGATCATGAAAAATATATATGATATAATAGAATCTATCTGCAGAGTAGTGTCATGTATTAATAGTGATAGATTATAGTGATCAGTGTGACGAAAGACGTGAGCTCAAAAGTAACATAATGAATGTGGAGATAAGAGAGTCATGAGTCACAAGGCAAATGAGAATAACAAGACAAACCTCAGGGAAACATGATGTATAATTTTAGAGTCATCTAAGACAGACAGAAGGTGTCAATGAAGAGCTCCTATTTCAACACACTAAAAGTAAAACTGCTCACTAGCTAGGTGGTAGAGAGCGAGACAGAGATAGAGAGAGAGAGATAGAGAGAGAGAGAGGGCAAACATGTTCCACTGCCTTTGGCTATTAGTTATCTGATCAAAAGAAAGCATTTATGAAGGGGGTGGAAAATTAATGGTCCTGTTATCATTTCTCAGTGGCAATGGCTTCACGTTTTCAGAGACAGTCTTGTAGTTGAGAAATGGATTATTGCTCCTTTGAATACATTAGTTCTAGTATCTTAAGTTTTCTCACACATTGAAACATACCTCCGTTGTTAACTATATCAATGATCATTCACATTGCGGACAGTAGGACTTAAGGACATATTCTTACTGTTTCTTGTTTTTTGTTTCCCTGTCTCCCCATGTCAAGTACTGTTGTGCCAATAGCACTGTAATACCAGTAGACAGGGAAACCTATCTGATAGATGGTCATATTAGGATATATGCCCATTTTGTCTAGGAAGGAGGGGACTAAATGTTAGAGGTACACATGCCAGACCAGCGTTCAGTAATAATGAATTCAGTAATAATGATTCTAAAATAATCATTGGGCCAAAACAAATGATCAAATACTAAAGGACAAGAACCAAACAAGTTGAATGATCTCTTTCTTCAGAAAGTATGAATTTCTTGGTGATGATATTTCTGTTTGGGCAGATGATGGAAAGTCATAACCAAGGCTAGTGACAAGATGTCACCTGGCTAATAATAATTATATTTCAAAGTGTGACACTAGTAATTCCACAGATTTCAGACATGTATCATAAGGTCACTTTTGGAAGGGGAAAACCATGTGCCTTAAAGACTGTGATTCATACATGATTAAACATAAAGGCAAACTTAAGAGGGATTACAGACAAGATCTATAGGTTGTTAACTGAGAGCAAAAAAGTTAAAATCTTAAAGTATAATGTAGAAAAGATAAGGAAGTAAAAGGATTGGGTGTGAAGCAGCGTGAAATAGAAGTGTACAGCCTGAGAGATCAACACAAAATAATAAGGCAAATAAAAACAGAGCAAGACATCAACAAAATTGCATCAGCTTTTACATTTATTTCTAATAAAGATGATAATAAAACAGACAACCATGTTCACAGATCATGGTCAACAATGTATGTCACAGACTAGAGCAAGGCTACAAGTCAGGAAAAAAACATAATCCAGAGTCAAAGAAGCACACATTGGCATGCATACCAATGTAACGATGAATTACAATAGTATCAGTTTTTAAATTTACTTGTAATAAAGATGATAACACAACAGACAACCGTGTTCACACATCATGGTCTGCAGTGCAAGTCAGAGGCTAAAGAAGGTGTGCAGGACTACACATTGAAAACAAAACATAATCCATAGTTGAAAAAAGCACATATTGGTTTGCATACCAGTGTAACAATGAATTTAACAGAAGGGATTAGAGAAATCCCACTTTAAAGGATGCGGTAGAACAAATTCCAGCATATTGTTTGCTTTCCATGCTGCATACAAAGTGCATAAAAATGCAGAGAGCAGCCAAAAGCACAGGTAAACCGCAATCAGTCAATCAGGATGTCACATCTGGTTAACCCAGCACAAAGATTAAGGAATGCCAAGGCATCCAGTGCTGACACAGACAGTAATAATAATGAATAATACTGGTGACAGAAAAGAACAGATAGAGGTGATAGCAACACACATTAAAGTCATGAGAACGAAATACTAGCAGCTCTAGTCAGAACAAGCCACATGATGACAGTGTGAATGAGAGTATCACAACACCACACCAGACATTGGGAAACCTGCCATCTAGGCATGCAACTAAAACAAAGAGGAATGGACAGCCACAGCACTGTGAAAAATGCAAAGAATCATAACCAATGATAAACAACATCAAAGGTATGTGAAGAAGCAATATAAGAAACTGCAAAAAGCATTTATATAGGCAAAGGAACATATATACAGGACACTTACATAAATACAGCCTTTAAATGCTCTGCATGCTATAGATACTTTTCCTCTTGTGTACCCAGCATATGTGCATGTGGCTGATGAATCTCCATAGCATATTTTGTACTGTTACTGTGCTTTTGTCTGTCCATAGCATTATCCCTCATGTCCTAAATGCGCCATTGTAGGCACAGCAGGAGACAGAAGATAAATGAGGCTGAATCAAGATGGAAGCAGTAAAGCAACAGATTATCATGGCCAATTGATGGAGCCACAGTGTTCTAAATCTGCAGCCTTTACAGAAAATCATGCTGGGAATCTCAGTGTCAAAGGTCAGCTGCAGATCTGGTGGAAGATATATCTTGTCCCATTTTACAGGGCCACTGCGAACAGGGGATGGGGTAATATACAATCTTTGTGACTGCACTATGACCCAGAGGCTAGCAGCTGGGATATACAGAATACTCTGCATGTCAGCTGTTCCTCCTGAGATTACCATTTAAAGGTTCTCCAGAAGACAAGGCACTTAGTACACCTCATTCATCATCTCAGTGGGAGTTCACCAACATCCTTCAGAAGATGTGACAATGCATCAACAAGGTCCAACAGGTAGTGGTCTTACTGGCAAAGATGAGAGAGGTCATCCCATATTTGCTAAGACTACATACTCATGACCACTGTACAATGGGATTACAATAGGATTTCCCTCCTGTTACTGGCTATAGCCATCTTTGCAATTATCTTGATCCTCAGCATATGGCCCAAACAATACATGGCATACCAGTGGTGGATAAGTTTTGCAATTCACACACCATTCTCACCGTGTACAATAAATGTGACATTACACATACTTTGATACTATAAAAACACAGCCAAAGGCTCATAGCATGTCACAGTCAATGGATGTGAATGTATACTTGATGCTGTCATACAGCTAGAACTGTAAATGGGTCACCGATAATATCTAGGATCAATACAAAAGCAATTATTATGGAAGAGTAATTCCATTTGCCATGTGGTTTAAGCTAGCATGGCAAATATTAAGACTTGTTAATTTGTAGTGTCTATTTTGGAACAGAATTTGTAAATATTTAAATATGAAATTAACAGCTATTGATGGCAGTGTAATATTATTAGCATAATCAATGTTAGGGGGTGAATAGGGTCTTACCTTAAGGTTACAGCTGAATAAACTAGTGGTCTTACCGCTACATTGCAAACGCAACACTCCACTATCATACATTTTTAACAGTGTAAATAATCTTATAGATTTTTAGCTGCTCATACATGTTGGTCAAGACTAGAGCTTTTTCTTATTTCCAAATCATTATGTAAATATGATTTCAGATACTGACAAATACCTCATACACTTTCTGATCACTCACTCATACATTTGAAGGTGGTATGTTTTCCTAACTACTAGTCTTTCTCTAATTGAAAGTTAAATCCTAATCTCCAGAAATAAGCAATCTATTTTTAAATATAAACTAATTTTTCATAAAAAATAATAATGGTGGGTAGTTTGATATTTGGTAGGTGACATCCAAATCATCTTTAATGGATGCCATTATTAGTAAAGCAATGCATGTGAATTGTAAACTAACTATAACAAATTTACAAAATATCAAATGATCTAAGCAAAACGTTTGATCAATTAAATATCATGACTTGGTCAAATCTCTATATCAGGACAATGCTTTTGCCCACTCACTCTCTCTTTGAGTCACACGTACGAGCTAAATGCATGGAATGGGTTATTATACTTTCTTAATTATTAATCTGTTGCTTGTATTAAATTATGGATCAAAAAATGTTGCCTCATTAAGTAAGAATGAAATGCTTCTTACTTATCCTCAGGCTATATTGTCAGATTTTTTGCGAGACATATAGCATCATGCATCACCCTTAAATAGTTCAGTGTCATTTTACTGAATTTTTAGAAGGTATGATCAACTGTCTGGATAGTAAGTTAATGAAAAATGAGGATATTGAATTGAGGTTTTTGATATTGCATATGTAAGGGAGTTTGTTGTGTGGGTTACTTAGAATTTTGTAGTTTTGGTTAGGCTATATAGTGGAGTAGTTAATGGTAGTGAATGGATTTCAAATACTGTTTTTCTTAAAAGTTCCTTTTTTCTAGTATTTTTAACTGTGAGGAGTGCATAATAGGTATTGGGACATTTCACTTTACATACAATTGTGTTTTTATATATAATTTTCAGGGGCTATTCACGACACAGCCCACTAATTGAGAGATGGAGGGGGCTTGCCTCCTAAAAATATATTCATCCAGCCACAACCCCTTTTTTTCTATTTATAAACATAGCATCAGGATGTCACATCAACTCTGATAATCATCCAGAGCCAATGTTCACATCAGTGGCTGGCTAGCTCAAAAATATGTTTACTGTCTAGTAATTTAGTAATTGTTGTTGTGGCAGATAATCATTGTTGCAGTGTTTTTGATGCTGTGTGAGGTTGTTTTAGTAAAGATTTTTTTCCTTTGGTTTATATACTTTTCTAGTGCATTTATGCTATGTTGTTTGCACATTTTTACTGATTGAATCTGTTTTAAATGTTCTGTGAGTTTGAATTCAATACAGGCGTGCTCTGGTAGGTGTGATGTATGATATAATTTTGGTATGTTTTACTTTGATTATTTTTCCATTCTGTGATTTACTTCTTGTAACCCACATACTGGATTACAAAATGTGGCAACGTTTTTTGAATCATTTCACTTCTAGCTTCACCCCAGATTACATAATTAGTCATTTGAATAAAGGTTTCTTAATAAAAGAAGTTGTGGTTGCAATGTCTTTTCTCAAATCATGTAACCACTGGGTCAAAGGACTCTGATGCACCATTTTATAAAACAGTTTAAGCATTAACTCTTCCCTGTTTTGCTGCAATGGTTTAATCGTTTTAATATATGTTCATGTCTAATAAATATTTAAGACATTCTAAAACTATTTTATTTTAAAACTAAACTACAAGTTACTACTTACACAAAACAGATTTAGTTTGTTGATTTGGATATAAAATTATATGCTACTGTTTTAGTTAGACAGCTTCATTTGGTAACAAATTTAGTAGTCTCAAAATTCAATTATGGTTTCATGGGAAAAGTTGAGAGATATTCAAAGATGTTTTATGGTTAAAAGAGTAAAGCTTTTTTTAGGTGTTAAATTGATCTGTATGAGAATTTTCCTGAGTATATCTTCAAAAATGGAGGTAATGTGAAAGAATGTGGTGCAGGAAAACATTAGCCATAGTTCAGAAAAATGGTTGTAGAGGCATATATTTGCTAAATAGCATAGTCAAAAACAGTGAAATGAGGCTCAGTTTTGAAGTATTGAGAACTATGCAGTAGGAATAATTTTGCATGATAGGGTCTGAATAGGTAGGCAATTTGTAACCAAAAAAGGACAGGTCACAACACAACAGGGACTGTGCCGTGGTGTGTCATGAGACCTCATGTGGCATGCTTTTGATAATACATGTTCACATAAACAATATGCAAGAACATGCACAGATGGGAACCCAGATAAGGGCAAAACAGCAAGGTTGTATTATAAATGGGAAGCCAATTTGAGTACAGGACAGGCAAGTAGAAATGAAGAGTGGTTTGGGGGATCAAAGATATTTTTTTGTTGTTGGATAGGTGCCCATTTTATTATATTTTCAAGAATGGTAGTAAGGAAGGGTAGCATGTGGAAGTTGCAATTAGGATAAAGGGTATAAGGGTGGCAGCAAGGGTAGAAAAAACAACACAAAAGGTATAGAAAGACTGGCAGTGGATGTTCTGATACAAATAGGGAGGGGAACACAAAGGAGAGATACAGGCAGACGCACGCGCACACACACACACACACACACACACACACACACACACACACACACACACACACACACACAAAGACAGATGGAGGACACATTCATAGTAATGGGAAAGACTAGCCTATAAACTGGAGTGGGAAATGAAACACAAAAGAACACCATGATGGGAGATAGGGTGGGATGATGGTTAATGATTACAATGCACAGTGTCACACCCCACCTGAGGTCAATCATCTTTGTAACCATTATCATAGTTGGACTCAGCCACTGCTGATGCACTGGGCACATCCATGTAGCTGTGTGACACTGCCAGTTACATGAAAATGTGCTCCAGGCTGCTAGTGTGAGGTCAGCATAGCCATCACCAAGTCTTCCATTTCTGCTGGGTAAAATACTAACCCTCCTCCCGTGACACTGACCGATGACGAACCTATTACCATACACTCTGGAAGCAAACCACCAGAGGGTATGAGAAAGACCTCCAGGTCACTATCTGCTGGATGAACTATGTCATCCTACAGAGATGTGCACCTGAAGACCACTAACAATCTAGTAAGTGATGATGAGGTAGGAACACCACTGTCACACCCCATCCACTGCTGTGGATGACACTGCGTAAAATATAAATATAGTTGGAGAAATCAAAACAAGAAAAGACAAAAAATAAAGAGGAATACAATAATACAAATACAAATAAAAACAAAAGCAAAATAAATTATCAGTAATATGTGCATCACTGGGTGGTAGTAAAGGCCGTGTAGAAGTACAATAATGTTAAGTATGCTATGGCAAACCAAAAACAATACAAACTTCTGACACAAATTTACTATAGATGGATGTATACCACAGGAGGAAAGATTACATGCCACCTAACCCATCCAAGCACTGTTGGGCATTGGCAAAGACCATCAGTGGGATTCAATAAACTGAAATCTCCATACAGGAACAGTGTAGCCATTGCTGCACGGAATATGGCTGCCGAGCGATCCAGTAAGCTGCTGTTCTGATGTGCATGAGCCTGCCTACACCATTGCTGTACGGACACTACTGCATAATGCTAATTACCTCATTTGCTGATGAAAATCATGCAACTGAGATGAATTAGTGATTCAGCAAGCAGGCAGGCAGCCGTGCAAGAATAATGTAAGTTGCAGAAGTGTATTCACCTACTAGCCAAATACATTTCTGCAAAAATTAAAACAGAGGCATGACAGCTCAAATAAAAGCATGTATTATAAACTTTACCAGGACCAAATATATAACCATTGGCATGAAAAAGTGTTTCATTTTTCTAAAAATAAAAGTTTTATTTTTTTGGCCGATACACAAACGGGATCATGCCACAAATAAAAAAAAATTGTGAAAACACAATTTTAAGGGAAATCTGCATTTTGCCATTATAGTCTATGGCATGCAGGATCAAAACAGTGCCATAGAACAGTGGTTGCTAAGGGGATAGGCTCTGGTGTAGTACAGTATCTAGGGACTAAGGCAGTGGAATATGCAAATGAGGGGAAATTTACTGAAATACAAAAATATTCTAAGTGCCAAACTGCACCTTACTGTGCAGGTGCTATAACATGATTGTGTAGGCAGGAGAACCAGCTGACATGAAAAGGGGGTGTGTCATGCTTGCTGTAAGTACTTTGGAGCTCCTTGACTCCCAGATATACTTAGCTAAGCACAGCAAAGCAAGGGGGTGTGTCTGAGGCTGTATTGACCTATTCCATGAAATGAAGAGTGTGTTCACTTCCAGGGAGGGCCATTTTTCAGCGTTTACATTAGCTAAACAGGTTTGCGAGGCACGTACCAGGTCTAAAACAGAACAAAACAAAAAACCCAGAAATAGCAGGACTGTTTACATCTGGTCACCAGGTTTGTGCGGCTAACCTCGGGGCTTAAAAGGGGTGGAAATGGGATGGGGAAAAAGAAAAAAAGAGAAAATAGCAGAATTAAAGCAATCAAGTACAAATAACATAGATGTCAGGTGGAATTCATCATAGTCAGCCAATCATACAGGCAGCACCTTCAACACAATAGTATAAACTATGGAAACACCGTACAGTATGTTTTTTCCCACAAACTCTGCACCATTGGTGTACACATGCAGGGGAATTTTAACCAATAAAATGTTAGGGGCTGCCATTGCTTTGATCCATCAACATGTGCTAGAGGCTGAGGGTGAGGAGGATAAGGATAATGCTGACAACCACCACAGACTGAAAAGAAGGAGAAGAGTGTTCAGACCCAGGGTAACTTACCAGGGGCTACATGATCTGGAGATAAAAGAGTGCTACAGGGTGGACACATGCTGCAGCAAATCATCACACTGTGCCAGCCTCAACTCAGAACCAGAGATAAAAGAGGGGAACCCATCCCAGTGGATTGCAAGATATGTGTAGCCTTAAGAATACTAGCTACACGTACTTTCCAAAAACCTACAAGAGACATCATGGGGTCTCACAGGAATCTGCATCCAGGGTACTCCACCAGTTCCTGGATGCCATCCTACCACATGCCGGTGAGCACATTTACTTCCCCAACACCCGTGAGGAGAGGAACAGCAATATGTGTCTCTTCCACCATGTAGCAGAATACCCGGAGGTACTGGGTGCGATAGACTGCATGCACATCCACATCAAAGCACCACCCAGTGAAAAGGGTAGTGTCTACATAAACCGCAAGTGCTTCCTCTCCATCAACTACCAGGTTGTGTGCAATGTCCAGGGCATTATCATGAATGTGTGTGCTGGCAGCCCTGTAAGCTATCACAACTCACACATCTGTGCTATTTCATAGCTGTACCAGGCATTTGCCAATGGGGACATTCTGTATGGCTATCTGATGGGAAATGCTGGCTATGCACTGGAGCCGTGGATGATGACACCCATCAGAAATACACGCACACCCACTCAAGAAAGCCATAATGAGGCACACACACAAACCAGGATCATTACAGAGCATGTGTTTGGGATCCTCAAGTCACGGTTCCACTGCCTTGACATATCTGGTGAAGCCTTGCAGTACTCTTCAGCCACATGTGCACACATGTTAATAGTATGTGCCATGTTACACAATATGATCCTGTGGAAACAGCTGCAGCAGGAACACCATGGGGAAGGTCTAGACAGCCCACAACCATTGCCAAGGTCCACACAGGCACAGAGGGACTCAGAGGAGTAGGCTCCTGAGCCTACTCTTGTAGGCAGACAGAGGTGTGGCCAGTATGCTCAGGCTTCGGCAAAGAGGCAACGCATAGCACACGCACTGACACTGTAGGGCCCTAAGGACTGACACCTCTCTTTGATTCGTACACACAGTAAAATGGATGACACACACATCACATTACCTGCAACTTACCATGTCTAGGCAGTGTACTGTGTGCATCCAACATAGGCGGCCCTTAAACACTGTCCTTACAACTGTCACAGGCACAAGGTAAGTCAGTCTTCTTAAAAATAAATGAGTGGACTAATATGTTTTGGTAGCATATCTATGGTAATGCTGCATGCATGCAAGAGAATGGCCTACTGGGATAGCAGCAGACAACTGACAGCTATGTGAGACACCAGGAAATGTCTGCCCAATACTGGCCTCCCCACACTATGCAGTAGTACCCAAGGTGGCAAATCCCACTGCAGTATATGTGGGGGCCAACTAACTGGAAGGTCATAGGTCACAGGCATTGATGTCAGTGTGGGGGTCCCCTTACCCACCCCTCAGACCCACACAGCAAGTCATCTGTAGAAAACCAGAGAGAAATGTCTGGAAAAGGCCCACAAATGGCAGCAATGTTGAACTACCCCCCTAAAGACTAACACAGTTAGAGCCAACAGGTCTCCCAGTTACAGTAAGGCTATAAAGGGTAAGAAGTCTGAAACTCAAATGTGTGCCATTACAATCTGACCCGTGGTCTTTACTGGTATGCCTCTAGTCCCCAAGACAGGGCACAATAGTATAGTAAATGGAACCAAAATGTAAAGAAAATATTAGCACAGTCTGTGCAAATGTGTACAGTTGACAGGTGTGCCCCCAAATATCCACAGAAATGCAGTAACATGCATGTTTGCAGGGAAATAGCAGCATAGCACACATTGACAAGGCTGTTCCAATACACATGAAAACATGTTGCATGTCCACAACATGCAGGGGTCAATGAGCTATGTGTATGTGTGGTTAATACTATCAGGATATGACCACCACTTTCTCCTGGCTGTCATCTTGTAGTGAACTATGTACAGTGCTGTCTTTAACAGGGCCATATGCAGATAACTGCAATGCCAACTATTATGCATGTCTGTGATGCCTACTGCTCTGCCACCGACATACCTGGAAGTCACAGTGCTATGTGGAATATACTACACATATAATGGACTTTTTGAAGGCTGTGTAGCTGAGGTGTGAAGGCTTTTGTGAATATAGTGCTTTTTGGTACTGTTGCCAGTGATTATTTTCAATAATTCTTTTTTTTTAATGTTTTCTTTCACATATAATGGACATGTCTGCACAGTAGAATGCCCTCAGTACCCACACCCATAACTCCCAACCTCTGAAAGCAAGATGTCTGGACAAGGGCAGAAATTAAAGTGGAACAAAGGCACAATGATAGACATGTGTTGCAAATATCACCCTTACATACTGACCAAGTTGGTAGGGTGAGGGGTTTCCAGTAGCGGGAATTGTCTGAAGGTTATGTAGTCTGAAACAGTAATGTTTGTCATTATTTTGTAACATCATTCTTCGATTATACTGTAACTAACTTGCCATAAAAACACAGGTTTACATAGACTGGATGAAACCTCTAACCAAACACCTGGACAATCTGTGAAAAAAAATGTACAAGTGAGAGGTATAGCCACACCAGGCTATGACATCTCATAGGTTCATAGGTTCATAGGTAGGTACTAGGCTATTGGCCCTATGGCCTATATAAACCTAGCCAAATGGTACCCTGGCTTTTGCCGTCCAAGAAAATTATTTTCCTGTGCCACTGTCAAGCAGAGCCACAGAAGTGATCCCTGGGGTGAATTTCCTATCTCCCATCCAATCAAGATTTTTCTTGAAGAGTGCTAATGAGGAACTTTGTTTGATACAGATAGGTAGTTTGTTCCAGAGTATGGGAAGTCTGCGGGACAGGAATCTATCCCTCCAGCATGTTCTGTTTATTGTGGTGACAAGGTTTAGGTCCATAGAGAGTGTAGCTCGGAGGGATTGGGATTTCTTTAAGTGGAGCATGTCCAACAGCTCCGGGTTTGACATAGCTTTGTATGTTAGGCAGAGATCGCCTCTGAGTAGGTGATATGCAGCAGAGTAAAGCTGGAGTGTTTTGAGATGTTCTGCATAGGGCATCTGTTTGAGGCCAGTAATCCTCTTTGTGAGGTATTTCTGCGCCTTTCCAGTTGTTGTAGATGTCTTGTGAGGTACATACCAAAAGGGGCATTGTACTCTATAATGGGTCTAATGAGTGATGAGTAGAGGGGAACAATCACCTCTTTTGACCAGGATGAGAAACCTTTTGTGATGAGGTGTGCTACATGGAAGGATTTCCTGACTACTGTGGCAATGTGATTATCAAAGGAGAGACAACTGTCCACCTGTGTCTCAAGGTCCCTTATCACACTTTTGGTGCTATGTAGATTACCGCCTATGTTGTAGTTTATGGGTACAAGGTTTTTACCAAAAGGGATGACAATGCACTTTTTGGCATTGAGCTTGAGGCCATGCCTTTGACACCAGGCATCTGTCTCAGTGAGGCCCTGATATAGGATGCCCACATTGTTAGGAGCTTTGATTATGGCTCCTAGTTTGCAGTCATCTGCGAACTTTGTTAGCCAAAGCCATTCTGTGTTAGCCTGTACTTCAGAGAAGTAGATACCAAACAGGAGAGGACCTAGGACTGAACCCTGTAGTACTCTACTTGTCAATGGTCTGAAGTTGGATTTAGAGTCTACTACTTTCACAGTGTTTGTTCTGTCAGTCAGCCAGTTGGCAACCCATCTTGTGACATAGGGATTTATGCCTAGTTTAGTGAGTTTATCTATAATTCCAGAATGGGGAATGGTGTCAAAAGCATTGGCAAGACCTAGATAGGCTGAGTGAACCACCTTACACTTATCTATGGCTTTGGTGACCACTTCAAAGATGTCTATCAGGTTTAGGAGACATGATCTGCCTTTTACAAACCCGAACTGGGTAGGGTCCAAAGTTTGGAGATTACCAATGTCATTGTTTATAAGTTCCATGATGATATGTTCCATAGCCTTGCAGACCAGGCTCATCAGGCTAATGGGGCGGTAGTTCCCAGGGTCCTTGGTGGCTCCCCCTTTGTGGATTGGGATAAATGTTTCTGTGCACCATTCAGTGGGCACAAAGCCTGAGTTGAGGCTATGATTGAACATGATACTTAGATGGGGTGCCAGTTCATTCTCTAGTTCATGTAGAATGCAGCCTGGGATGTTGTCAGGTCCCATGGATGCTGTGCTTTTGGCTTTGGAGAGTGTGTTTGTTACCTGTGCAGCCATGATTACAGGAACTTTGCATTCTTCCGATACAGAGATGGGCCCTTTAGGGTGTGAGAGAGGGGTAAAGTTAGCACTGAACCTATGTGCCAGGATGTTGGCAATATCAGTTGGTTCTGTATATTTAGTAACATTGTGCTGTAACTCAGAGCAAATCTGAGTGTTGCCATTGAGTTTGTCGACATAGCTATAGAATGCTTTGTGGTTGTCTTTAAAATCAGTGGCGATTTTGTTTTCGTAACTAGCTTTGAAGGATTTTATGAGGGATCTCAGCTTCTAACTGAGGCTGACCAAGGAGTTCCTCCAATCATGGGATTTTACTCTTTTTTGCAGCAGTTTCTTTCTTCTGTTGTAGAGTTTGTTTATGGCAGAGGACCACCAGATTGGCTTCCTTTTTTTTTGGAAGATAGCATTTTGGTTCTGTTAGGGATTGCATGATCCATGCACTCGTTTAAGTGCTTATAAAGTGCATTTGTATAGGATTCAGCAGTCGTACCTTTATTGTCCATCAGCATGGGTGTTGTGATGTTTGCCACTTCTGTTTTAAGAAGTGTGAAGTTGGCTTTGGAGAAATTTTTTACAGTAGTTTCCCTAACAGAGGGTTGGGGTGGGATGTGGATGTCTAGGGTGATTAGCTTGTGGTCGGATCTGACCAACGAGGAATTGACCTCTGGAGTGGAACATTGGTTGATCATGTTAGTAATGACCAGGTCTAGGATATTGCTGCCCCTGGTGGGGGTGTGGATAAGTTGATCCAAGGTGTTGGAATTTATGAATTCCAGAAAACATTGAGCACAAGAGTTGGTACATGAGTTGGTACATCTCAGGTTAGAAAGATACCACACAAGCAGGAGATCCCCAGCCAGTGTATCACCAAGTTGCTGGACTGTTTACACAGCACGTCATCACCCAACTGGCTGTAGCCACACCTCACAACTGGCCTTCTTGGGCATAAATGCACATAGCTGGCTTCATAATATTGGTCTATGCATCATACAACTAGTATTCCTCTGGTAAAGCACTGTAATGATCTAAGGATGTTTGCCACTAGGTAATGACACAATACATTGCAGTGTCAGACTACAGATATGTCAGAAATAATGTGTGCTAAACAAACCCAGTACCCTGAGGAAAGTCCTGAGTACTCCTGTGAGGCATGGCTGTAGCACACAAAACCCCGGACCAGTGCACACTTATCTCTGGAATGGAGTCCCACTCTAACTATAGAATATCACACTGGGTATGCTCCTATACTTAGAGAATCACAGGACATGTTGGAACCCACATCACACTATATGACTGTATTGTGTATATATGTCTGTGCATACAGACAGCTATGTACACCTTAACTGTCTCTACACACACACATATCAGACAGGATTCCCCTCAGCTAGCTGTAGGTGGCCCATATGTGATATGTCTGCATCTGTTGCATGTAATACACAGACATATATATGGGCAACAAATATATGTCAAGCATACACACACATAGATTTGGGGAAGTGAGAGACAGACAGTGATAGACAGAGAGACACACACACACACAGGGGGACACAGACAGAGTGAGTCAGACACACAAATACCTTGAATGGCATACAGTAATGTCCTGCTGTGGACAGTGGCATACCAGTTGTAAACAGTTGCACATGCCAGCATAAAAGTTGAGCCTCTTTGTGCAATAGTATTGAGGTTGGGGTTATAATATCACATCACCTGCCTGTGTGTGTGTGGGTCTGTAAGTCTAAGTATTAGGAGACTATTTCCACTCAGAACACTTCACATTGCCCTACTTCACAAGATCTGCTGCTGTCATTCACCTTAGAAGTACCATTGGACATCTATCACCCCTATAAGCTCAGTAGTGTATGTGGTAACTGTGTAACACTATAATACAAATAACATGATAGGTAGGGGTTCTAATCTCAATACTGGCACCTGTGTGTGTGTGTGTGTGTGTGTGTGTGTGTGTGTGTGTGTGTGTGTGTGTGTGTGTGTATATGTGTGTGTGTGAGAGAGAGACAGTTTGTGTGTGAGAGTGATGGAATGTGTGTTTGTTTATAGGTTAAACAGTTTTAGGCCATTCCCACCCACAGCACTTCCCAGTGCCCCACTTTATCAGTCCTGCTGATGTCATTCCCCTTATCAGTACCTTTGACTAGTTGTCAGCCCAGTAAGCTCTGTAACATGTGCGATAACTGTGCAATGCTATAACACAAATAACTAGATTGGTAGGGATTCTACTCTCAGATCTGGTAAATGTGTGTGTGGGTGTATGTGTGTGTATATTTGTAGGTAGAAGTATTTTGATAAGTTTCCCACCCACTGCCCTACTTTATCAGTCCTGCTGATGTCATTCCCCTTATCAGCACCCTTGGTCAGTTGTCAGCCTAGTAAGCTCTGCAGCACTTGTGATAACTGCATAACATTAAAGAAAAAATAACTAGATAGGCAGGGATTCTAATCTCAATACTATCAAGTAAGTGTGTGTGTGTGTGTGTGTGTGTGTGTGTGTGTGTGTGTGTGTGTGTGTGTGTGTGTGTGTGTGCGTGTGTGCGTGTGTGTGCGTGTGTGTGTGTGTGTGTGTGTGTGTGTGTGTTTGGGTGAGAATCAGATCATGTGTGGGTTATACAATTTTGAGTTGCGTACCACCCTGTACACTTCTCATCACCCTGCTTTACAAGACCTGCTGATGTCATTAACCTTGGAAGTACCTTGGGACAAGGTGAAATCATATAGCCTCTGTGGCACATCTGATAACTTCATAACACTGTAGTAAAAACAACTAGATAGGTAAGGGTTCTAATCTCAATACCGGCAAGTGTTTGGGAGAGAATCATATTCTTTGTGGGTTATAGCATTTTGATGTGTGTACCATCCACGGCTGTTTACCACCTCCCAATGGCATTACTTTATATAGGGTGTTAATGGCATCTTCCTCACATGCAACATGTTAAACCATTGTACAGGCCATACCAGTAATCTGTACAGATGTCTATGGAATATCGAGATGTATGCAACCTATATGTTGTCTGTGTCCCCTAACAATGGCCATGTATGAGAACTTGTTGCCAAATAGGCATAAAATATCATACCTGACTGAAACATCATGCTGATACAATGTTTGTTACCCTATCACTTGTCCAGGTTTGTAGGAGCAATAGATGACTCCGGTTGCTATTTTTGGTGGATTATCTCACCATCCATGAAGGAATTCACAACTTTATGTGTTGAAAGAGGTAGTGGGTTATGTCCCACACATGTAATCTATGTGGGGCATTTCATGTGTATGTAGCACTATAGTACATTAAACTGGATATGTAGGTTTATTAATCTGTTTATTGCCAACTGTGTTTGTGTTACTGTATGCACATCCCCCTGTGTCAGTCCTTACTGTGTGCATGTGAAGGATATACCATTTTGTCTCCCTGTTCCACGCTGTGAACTCAGGAATACATACCACAAACCTGTCATATACAGTACCATGCATGCCCTCACCAACTGCATAAGGGTTGAGTATATGGGAAAGAAATGGCAGGGGCAACAGGAGCTGACAGGTGAATATGTTGTGGTTAATCTAATGGCTAAGTTTGTGAGGGACCTACTGACAGTAATCCAGTAACCTGTTCTGTATGTATGAGCCTGTGGTACTACACAACACTGAGGTGACATGTCTGAAGGCTACCTGTCTGTGACACGGGGTATTTATGCAAGGTCACAATGTCTGACAACAGTGTCCTTCACACACTGTTGTATGCATACACACCTGGTAAACATACACATAAAGCTGTACCTTGGCTATGGAATGGTCGGTGTATTTCCACTCTGCCATACTCCATGTTGGTAATGTCTGCATGGCCATAGCCTGCAGACACACAGACACCTAGAACTCAAACAGAATACAGCATGTCAGACTACATTCAGTCAGTGGTACTAACAGCAATAATGCATCATGGCTAATAGGACATACACCTTTATGTGTACCCATAACAAATGCAAGCAGACAGCACCTTACACAGTATTACAAAGCTACAATGTACTATATTCACCATGTGCATCAGACCCATATTAGCATGTCCCTGCATCGGTGTTATGGATGACAAAGATGTGGCACAGGTATTATCATATGCAGGGTGTGGTGTGGGTTTGCCAGAGGCCTAGGCTGGGCCATACAGTTGACATCATGTGTGTGTGTTTGGAGGGGTATCCTATAGATGGGTGGTGCAGAGGTGCTGTGTGTGTCTGGAGGTGACCTGCCTGTGATACAGATGTGTGTATGCATGTATGCACATAGTCATGCCATGTGGCTGCCCTACACAGAGGTATGTTGAACAGCTGTGGACCATACATGGCAGGGTATCCAGTTCATTATCTCTGGCCATGGACACAGGAACTGGTCCTTCCAGGGGTCTCACTGGCACAACCAAGCCCAAGGCCAGATGTAGTACTGCTTCCTGATGATGAATGCTGTCTGCTGGATCTGTGGCCCTGTCAGGACTGACCAGGATTGTGTGCCCATGACCTGCTTCGTTGTGATGTGGACAGCAACCCCCCCTTCAGTAATGCTGGTGTCACTGCCACTATGGGAGTGTGAAGGTGCATGGGCCCATAGACTCACAGCTGATGTTGGTGCTGACCTACTTCCACATGGCTGATGCCCATCTCCGACCACATGCTCTAGCACATACATGCCACTGTTTGGATTGCCAAGGTCTCACTCCACCGTCTATTCATGACCTCAGTATTTTGATGTGTGGCCTCAACAAGGTCATGTATGTTGCCATGTAAATCAGGAAGAGGTGCAACTAACACCCTGAGTCTTTGGTGTTGCATTCACTACATGCCAGTGTATCCATGACAGCCTGAAACATGCATCTATTGACACTTGCTGTGGCACAACAGTGACTTGCTGAGTAGCAGTCCTCCTGTGAGCACCCCTGTCCATCTGCCTGTGTGGGACCTTACCTGTTCTCTGGCTATGGCCAGTGTCTACACTCACACCTGACATAGTCACCACACTAGCTTGTTCAATTTCACCACCTGCCAGCTGTCCATCATCTATGGCTGCTGGGGATGGGGTATGTGTGAGTATTGTGACTGTGTGCAGGGACATTGTGGATGACTGTTGGATGCCAACCGATGGCACAGATTCAGCCCCTGACAACCCCACCTGTGCCTGACTATGACCATCATCATTGTCAGAGGCTGCAAAGATACTGACATCAGATTCTGAGCAGGAGGGACCACAACCACCCTGTCCACCTGTGGGGGGAAGAGAACATATGTAAACTAATACCTGCACTATAATGTTTACTGCTACACACATGCACACAGACACACACACACACACACACACACACACACACACACACACACACACACACACACACACACACGCACACATGCACACACACATGCACACACACACACACAAACACACACACACACACACACACACACACACACACACACACACACACAGGTGAGGTGGCAGACAACACATGCACACACACATGCACACACACACACACACACACACACACACACACACACACACACACACACACACACACACACACACAGGTGAGGTGGCAGACAGGCATAGATTTCACAACAGCCAACTGGTGACATTCACAACAGTCAGACCACTACATACGCACCCTGGACAGGCCCTCGACATTATGCAGTGCAGCCCTTTCCACTTAATGTTACTACTTATATACACCACTGTGATACATGAGTACTTTTAGCAGGTGATGGACCTTCAAGTAGCACACACTGGACCCATGTACACATGATTGATCTCCACCTGTGTATCCCAGTGGCAACTCCTACAGAACATACCTCTCAACTGTGCAGAGTGTTGCTGAATGTCTACATGTGTGGCTCTTATTTCTGGTCTGTTTTTCATAAATCCTGTGTTTGCCTGACACATTACTGGGATGATCTGAGAACTGGTGTCACTAATTAATGACATATTTTGAGTTTCACACTTCAAAACCTGCAGTACATGTATGTTACAACAGAACTGGTTACACTAACAACCTTCTAAGCTTACAGTGGATATTGTAAGTGTAGACACCCCTGTTAACATGCTATGTTTGTCTGATATATAACATGAGACCACAGAAATCATGTGAAAACATTTCCCACCTTTAATGTGACCTATAACCTGTGTAATCTAATTGAAGAACAAACACAATCGGTTAGGGGTAACATACAAGTTGAAATACATACAATAGGCTGGTTGCTTGACTGTACACACCCTTAAACTAATACTTTGCTAAAGCACCTTTTAATTTCATAACAGCAGTCCGTCCTTTTGGGAAGGTGTGTATCAGCATGGCACATCTAGACTTAGCAATATTTGTACACTCTCCCTTGCAGAAGCCCTCCAACTGTTAGATTGTGAGGGCATCTCTTCTTCACAGCCCTCTTCAGGGACCTCTTCAGGCACCCCACAGATGTTCCATTGGATGTAGGTGTGGACTATGGCTGGGCCATTCCAAAACATTGAGTGTCTTCTGGTGAAGACATTCTTTTTTGGATTTGAATGCATGGTTTAGGTCATTGTCATGAGGAAAGGTGTAATTTCTCTCCATCCACAGCTTTCTAGCAGATACATGAAGATTTTGGGCCAAAAGAGACTGGTATTTGGAACTGTTCCTAATCCCCTCCACCTTGGCTAAAGGCCCACTACCAACTTATGAACAGCAGTTCCAAAGCAGGACACTGCTATCACCATGCTTCATCATGGGGATGGTGTTCTTTTGGTGATGCAGTGTTAATATTGTGCCAAACAAACCTTTTGGTATTGTGGCAAAAACGTGCAACCTTGGTCTCATTACACCATAACACATTTCCCCACATGCTTTTGGGAGACCTGCTGTATTTTTCTTGAGAAATTCGCTAGACCTGGATGCTGTTCTGTGTGAGGAAAGGCTTCCATCTTCCAACTCTACCCTATAGGCCAGACATGTGGAGAATATGGAGATTGTTGTCACATGTAGTACACAACCAGTACTTGCCAGAGATTCCTGCAACTCCTTTAGTGTTGCTGTAGGTCTCCTGGCAGCCTCCCTGACCAGTTTGGGTCTTGTCTTCTCCACACATTTGGAGGGGTGTCCAGTTCTTTGCAATGGCACTGTTGCCCCATATTTTTACCACCATTTGATGACTGTCTTCACTGTGTTCCATCGTGTATGCAATGCTGTGGAAATGTGAGTGCACCCTTCTTTGGGCTGATACCTTTCACAAAAGAGATCCCTTTGCTGCTTCATAAGCTGTATGTGAACTATGGCTGTTGCTGTAGAAGGCAACTGAGTAAATGTTAGGATAATCATGGTAGGATGGCTGACTGTCATTTGCTGTTAATCAAATAGTCTCTGTAATTGATGGCAGGTTTGTACCCAAGAAGATGTAATGCTGTAATAATATTGAAAGCTGCTTCAAAACAGTATTAGCTTCAGCCTGTGCACATGTATGCATCTAGCTTCTTGTACATTTTTTATGTGTCATAATTGTTCCCCTAATAGATTTGTTAGTTTTACAACAGAATTGCACAGGTTATAGATCACATGAAAGGTTGTAAGGGAGTTGGAAATATTTTATTATGCTCTCATTTTTGTATATCACATTTTAACAGGTGTGTGTACACCATTTATCTGCACTGGATAACACTAATTTATAAAATATGTTTCTAGTTTTGGGCCTTTGTCCCCCCATTTTGTCAGTCTTTGTCTAGATTTCTTGCAATGACTGGTTGTGAGGTACACTTCAGATATATGACATCTCCTGCAAATAGGCCCCTGTGATGACCACTGTGATGCAATGCAGTTAACCCCACTACAAGTGAATATGCAGATATCACAATATGGCTGAGAGTAACAGTTGTGTGCGTGGTCAAATGCATGACCTTAACATGCCTTGGGTACTGGTGAGCCACAACAGGAAAATCCCATACTCACCATCTTCAGGCTGCTGTCCCACATCCAGACCAGAGGGACCTATGCAGTTATGGGGTAGAGGTATTGTCAGCAGACTCACATTTGGCATTGGTACAAGATGAATGCTACTTTTTGGCACATGTACAGTGCAAGCTCTGATAGTACACAATTCGCTGTCCTTCATCATATATGTGCACTTGTGTGCATTACTAAACCCCACCCACAAATGCAGTTTGAAATGACATATGCATCTAGATACTCTACAGAAGTTAGTATGACTACTACATGATTAAATTGATGTGCACTGTGGCCTTATCTGGATGCTCCACGCCAGTTGCCTGGGTGCCACCCACCTCCACGACTTGTGTTTCTTGTGTTGGCTGTTGTGTGAGGGCTGCCGCAAGGTTGGCAAGGAGCTCCTCTGTTGCTCAAAGTGAGGCCTTTGTGGCTGGACCCCCACCTGTAGCAGTACGGTCCCTAGCCATGGCTGCAGCTCTTTGCTGTGTACAATGTATCAGGTCAGTTGCCTGATGCCTGACCTGATCATATGTGTGGCCATGCTGGCCTAAGGTGTTAACTCTGTGGACAAGGTAATCTCACAGGGCAGTCTGCTTGGGCAGATTTTGTTGGCTATGGCCAAACATCACCCCATGGTGTTGGATTATGGCATTGGGGATGGCTGCATTTTCAGCTGCAGTATATGCTGGCTGCCACTGCATGCCACCGGGAAGACATAAAGAAGGAAACACATCACAGGACCTCAGACATTACCCAAAGTTATTTACAGAGCCAGCACATCAACATTACCTATCATTAGCCACCACTTGCAACCACATCATACCCCTGTCATCTATCAATACAGTATGAACCTGCATTGCACTCCTGGTCATGACACATCAGGACCAGGAGTGCAATGTAGGTTCATACCCCTGCCATCTATCGCTACAGCATGAACCTGAATTGCACTCCTGGTCCTGCTGTTCCATGTTCCCCCCAATGAGGGCCAGCATATTGCATAACTCACCATTCATCATTCACTTTTGTGTAGAGGTATGACAGTGGCCCTCTTCCTTGCAGATGGGATGTCAGTGGTGCTCAGGTGTTGCGTGCATACAGTGTGTAATGGAGCTGGAAAGCATATGCCTGAGTTCATGTAGGATGCAGACAGAAATGTTATCAGGTCCCATGGAAGCTTGCTTTTGTTGACTTTGATTAGGCAGTATGCACCTGCTCCCTGATGATGAGGGTAGGGGGGTGGGTGCTGTGCATATCCAGCTATACTGATTGTGAGCCAGGGGGGTGATGTTTGCCCTAAACCTGTCTGCAGCTGGTTTGCTATAGCTATGGTGTGTGTGTATATGTATTGTGACTGGCCACCATTACAGGGTGTGTTGGGTTGTTGCTTCTGAGATTGCAGACATATGTGAAGAAAGCCTTGTGATTGCCCTTGGTGGATGTGTCCAATTAATACTCATAGTTAGCCTTACAGTAATCCATCTGTGACCTTATATGCTTGTTCAGACAGATGATGACTTTCTGCTAAGTTGGTGCCTGCTCCTACTTTGCCCTATACAGCCAATATAGAGATAGATTATGTAGTTTGTGTATTGCTGCTGTCCAGCAAAGGGGATTAGGGATTACTCTACCTTGGTGGAGGCAAGTTTTATAAGTAAGGTATTGCTGAGTCCATACAGCCATGTAGATGGTCATATAGCTGTTTGTTGTAGGCATGGACATAAGGTTATAACACAGTTGAACACCTCTCCAGTTTCAACCTGATAATCATGCTTATTCTAGTACCCATGTCTATATCAGGGCAATGCAACAACCAGTACCTTTAGAAATCTAACTGTTCTGGATGCACAGAAACTAAGATTACACATGTGTATAACATGTACAGCTTGTTTCCCTGAAATTTTGCATGCCATGTCTGTTGTTATGAGGCAGCCAGGTACACCTGCTCATACATATATACATGCAGACAGAAATGTTATCAGGTCCCATGGAAGCTTGCTTTTGTGAGGTAATACCTGATATACATTTCTGTTCTATGTCAGTATGGCACACTGTATTTACACTCTAGCTGCTCAGTCATTCCTCTCAACTGGTTAGAACAGGACATCTGGATGATGCTACACATACATGCAGGGTGATGGGCAAAAATTAGTGTCACTTTCTTAATATTGATGCAACACACTTAAGTCATTTGATAGCACAGTAGCCTTTGCATTCAAAGACATGCCTTGGAGGATGTCCGACACTCATATGGCAGGAAGAGAGGAGAAAGGCTAGGAGTGTGTAGGGTAGGAACTTTTAATGTTGGCAGTATGACTGGTATAGGGACAGAGCTGGCTGATATGCTGGACAGAAGGGCGGTTGATATATTTTGTGTGCAAGAGACCAGATGGAAGGGGGGGTACGGCTAGGTGTATCAGAGGCAGGTCCAAATTCTTCTGTCATGGTGTGGATGGGAGGGGAAATGGTGTAGGGGTTATCCTGAAGGAACAGTATGCCAAGAGTGTTTTTGGAGGTAAAAAGAAGGTCAGGAAGAGTGATGTTAGTGAAGATGGAAATTGATGGTGTAATGATGAATGTTGTTAGTGCATATGCTTCGCACATTCGGTGTGCGATGGATGAGAAAGAAAAATTTTGGAGTGAGTTGGATGAAGTGGTGATGACTGTACCCACGGGTGATTGAATGGTGATTGGAGCAGATTTCAGTGAGCATGTTGGTGAAGGGAACAGAGGGGATGAGGAAGTGATGGGTAGGTATGGTGTTAAGCAAAGGAATGCAGAAGGTGAGATGGTAGTGGATTTTGCAAAAAGGATGGACATGGCTGTGATGAATACATATTTTAACAAGAGGAAGGAACATAGCGTGACATACAAGAGTGGAGGAAGATGCACACAGGTGGATTATATCCTATGCAGGAGGACCAGTTTGAAGGAAATTAGAGACTGTAAAGTGGTGACAGGGGAAAGTGTAGTTAGGCAGCATAGAATGTTGGTCTGTGGGATGACATTGGTGATCAAGAAGAGGAAGAGGAGTGTGAGGCCAGCACCAAGGATCAAATGGTGGAAACTGAAAAAGGGAGATTGTGAGGTTGAGTTCAGGGATGAGTTAAGACAGGCACTGGGTGGCAGTGAAAAGTTACCAAATATCTGGGTAACTACAGCAGAGCTAGTAAGGGAGATGGCTAGGAAGGTGCTTGGTATGACATCTGGACAGAGGAAGGAGAACAAGGAGACCTGGTGGTAATATGATGAAGTACAGGAGAGTATATAGAGAAAGAGGTTGGCAAAGAAGAAGTGGGATTGTCAGAAAGATGAAGAAAGTAGACAGGAGTATAAGGAGGTGAGGTACATGGCAAAGAGAGAGGTGGTGAAGTCGAAGGATGAGGCATATGAAGAGCTGTATGAAAGGTTGGACACTAAGGGGTGAAAAAATGACCTAGACCAATTGGCTAGACAGAGGGATTGAGTTAGGAAAGATGTGCAGCAGATAAAGGTAATAAAGGATAATGAGGAAATGTACTCACAAGCGAGGAGAATATGTTGAGCAGATGGAAAGAGTACTTTGAGGGGCTGATGGATGAAGACAATGAGAGAGAAAGAGGTTGGATGATGTAGGTATGGTGAATCAGGAAGTGTAACGGATTAGCAAGGAGGAAATAAGGACAGCTATGAAGAGGATAAAGAATGGAAAGGCTGTTGGTCCTGATGATATACCTGTGGAAGTATTGATGTGTTTAGTAGGAATGTCAGTGGAGATTTTAACCAGATTGTTTAATGAAATCTTGCAAAGTGAGAGGATGCATGAGGAGTGGAGAAAAAGTGTTTGGGTACCGATTTTATGAATAAGGGTGATGTGCAGAGCTGTAGTAACTACAGAGGGATAACACTGATCATTCACAGTATGACATTATGGGAAAGAGTAATGGAAGCTAGGTTAAGAAGGGAGGTGATGATTAGTGATCATCAGTATAGTTTCATGTCAGGAAAGAGCACTACAGATGTAATGTTTGCTCTGAGAGTGTTGATGGAGAAGTACAGAGAAGGTCAGAAGAAGTTGCATTGTGTCTTTGTGGACTTAGCGAAAGCATATGACAGGGTGCCTAGAGAGGAGTTGGAGTATTGTATGAGGAAGTCAAGAGTGGCAGAGAAATATGTAAGAGTGGTACAGGATATATACAAGGGTAGTGTGACAACAGTGAGGTCTGCATTGGGACTGATGGATGCGTTTAAGGTAGAGGTGGCATTACATCAGGAATCAGCTCTGAGCCCTTTCTTATTTGCAGTGGCGATGAACAGGTTGACAGACAAGATCAGGTGGGATTCCCCATTGACTATGATTTTTGCAGATGACATTGTGATCTGTACTGAGAGTAGGGAACAGGTTAAGGAGACCCTGGAGAGCTGGAGATATGCTCTAGAGAGGAGAGGAATGAAGGTCAGCAGGACTAAGACAGAATATATGTGTGTGAATGAGAGTGAGGATAGACTAATTGTGAGGATGCAGGGAGTAGAGTTTGTGAAAGTGGATGCGTTTAAATACTTGGGATCAACAGTTCAGCATAATGATGAGTGTGGAGGAGAGGTGAAGAAGAGAGTACAGGCAGGATGGAAAGGGTGAACAAGAGTGTCAGGAGTGAATTGTGACAGACGAATACCATTAAGAGTGAAAGGGAAGGTCTACAAGAGGAAAGTGAGATCAGCTATGTTATATGGGTTTGAGACAGTGACATTGACAAAAAGGCAGGAGTCAGAGCTTGACATGGCAGAGTTAAGGATGTTAAGACTTGCACTGGGTGTGATGAGGGGGGACAGAATTAGGAATATGTATATTAAAGGGTCAGCCCAGGTTGGACAGTTTGAAGACAAAGTCAGAGAGGCAAGATTACATTGGTTTGGACATGTGCTGAGGAGGGATGCTGAGTATATTGGTAAAAGGATGGTAAGGATGAAGCTGCCAAGTAAGAGGAAAAGAGGAAGGCCTAAGTTAAAGTTTATGGATGTGGTGAGAGAGGACATGCAGGTGGTTGGTGTGGTAGTGCAAGATGCAGAGGACAGGAAGAAATGGAAACAGATGATCCACTGTGGTGATCCCTAATGGGAACAGCCAAAAGAAAAAGAAGGAGATGTTGTAATATCAGTCTTCACAGATTTGCCAATGATTTGCCAGACATAACACAGCTCTATGAGTAAATGACTACAAATATGAGGCACACATATGGTTAGTGTGCATAACACTGCACAGATGAACGGTATGAGCTCAGTATATCACACACAGTTCAACACACACATCTGCAACAATAGTTTACCATGCAAATACCCTGTATAGGTCTTTCACATTTCTGACACAAACATGTATATCATAGTTGTATTCACAAGTAACATATGGATATCTACAGCATCCCAGTAGCTGGCCTAGCAGTGTCATAGTCAGTATTATTCAACACGCACTCCAGTAGCAGTCATATTTGAGCCATCCTTTCCTGGGGTGACTCAGGGGCCTGAGCTTTGATCTATGGTCATAGGTTCTGATCAGCAATATATCACTACAGCAAGTCTTGTTGAGACATATTTGTTGAACTCCCTATTTCCCATTATTACATAGTGCCTACTGCAGAGCGGCTATGGTGGTGCAGCGGTTAGCATTGCCATCTCACAGCAAGAGGTTCTCTGGTTCAATTCTCGGCTGGGGTGCCTTCTGTGCGGAGTCTGCATGTCCTCCCTGTGGTTGCGTGAGTTTCCTCTGGATGATCCAGTTTCCTCCCCCATCCCAAAGACATGCTGTAGGTGGAATGGACACTCTAAATTGGCCCTAGGTGTGCGTGTGTGTGCCTCCTGTGGAAGGTCGGGCACCCGGCTGGCAACTCGACACCGTAAAACTTCACTGCCAATCATGAGTGGACAGGTGATTCGCTGTGGTGTCCCCTAACCGGGAAAAAGAAGAACACATACTGCCTACTGCATTCCATTACATGCTTACTTGTTTGACATACATTTGTTTTCCAAGTATAGTTGGGTTGATTCCGATTTATGTTGGTCTGTTTGTTTGTCTGTCTGTCTCTCTCTCTCTCTCCAAGATGTAGGGTATACATCTGTTTTGCATAGGCAGCAGCTTGCCTTTTGTAGGTAATGCTCATGAGCCACTGATGGCCTGTGCACCAATTGGTGTCCCTCACTTGCTAATTGCATGCAGAACAGCTATGTTGCTATTCCTATTGCCAATGACATGCCAACACAATCCTATAATTGAGTACTTCATGTGGGCATTGCCCCTTTTCCTTGCCTATGAGGAGGACATCATGCAGGCGTGTGAACAACAGCATCACAGAGGGTAGTTGGGAATACCTCTTACAATGAAAACGGTGGAGACAACCCAACAAAATGGTGGAGAATGTTCCAGACATAGGGACAGAATGTAAGTATTGCTGTTATACAGTTGGATTAATACTAGTTTAATAGGTTTTGTGTGGACATGGATTTTCTGCATGATTTTAAGTCTGACAGTGTTATGGGGCTGACATAACTCTCCACTGTAGGGTTATCCACAGAATGATCAGAGTTTGAACTCTTATGTTTGTTGTGTTCCTCAGACATTTTTAATCTTTGGAAAATCAGTAGCATACTCTGGGGACTGCAGTCAGCAAATGGTAACATCCATTTGTGTTTTTTGACTTCATATCCCTCATAATATATATGTTACAACAAACCCTGTTACACCAGCAACTTTCTCAGTTTATAACAGGAATATTTCAAATATGCTCCTGTTTTTGGGCCTCTGTCCC
>NC_056728.1:1439381214-1439398714 GCF_019279795.1 Protopterus annectens | reverse complement strand
GCTTTTCTCCCCGGGCCTCCGCTGAAACTGGACCTATGTCCGGTCGGACACTCCCGGTCAAAAATATAAATAAATATATATATATAATGTTTATATTTTCTCTCTCTCTCTCTCTCTCTCTGTATATATATATATATATATATATATATATATATATATATATATATCTATATATATCTATATATACATACATACATCTCCATACATGTATACATCTGTATCGTGTATATATATATATATATGTATATGTATATATATATATATATATATATATATATATATATATATATATATATATATATATATATATATATATATATATATATATATATATATATATATATATATATATATATATATATATATATATATATATATATATATATATATATATATATATATATATATATATATATATATATATATATATATATATATATATATATATATATATATATATGTATATATATATATATATATATATATATATATATATATATATATAGATATATACACACACACACAAAACCTAACTGATTCTACAGAATATTTTCCTTACTGTTGAATGACTCTACTGTATGATATGTTTGAAAAAGCATCTGAAATCCCGTCGGCTCAGATGGGGTAGTGGTACATTGCTCTCACTGTAGTGTATAGGGCCCTGGGTTCCAGACTTGGCAGGGCTGATTATTTTGCTGCTAGGCAGAACAGTGGCTGATGGAGACAGGCAAAAACAGTTTTAAGTGGCTTTAAGTGGGTTTGCGTGGGTTTGCACAATGCTAAGCAATGCCAACACACGGTTAACTGTACAGATGTTTGATCTGTGTTGGGTCACTTAATATAGCGCAAACTCATTTCTTCCTCCTTACTCCACTTATACCCATGTTAATTTCTTTAAAAGAAAAGAAAAAGGGGTGATAGAAAGTGGTGGAAAAGGGGCACGCAGTGGGTAAAACAATATACATGATAGCTAAGGATGTGCAGAACAGTTGTAGGGAAGGTCCATAGCTGTTCATTTCTTATACAGCAATAACTGTGCATTTGTACAGAATTTGGAGGTGAATTTGGACACACAAACCCCAGAGAGAGGGGTAAGGACAACAGAAATGTGTTTGTCAAGTCAATTGGACTGGATTCCATTGTCCAGTGGACACGTGCAAAATGAACAGCTATGTATGGGGCGATATTTTTTTTGAGACAGATGCCCTTTTCATTTTTTTTTAAGGTGAGACTGAGATGTCTGGGAAGGATTGTAGGTACATCTGGGGAGGTAGGCTGGGCAGGAAGACAGGCAAGACAGATAAGACAGCAGATGGGGTGGTATATGACACATGAGGGGGTAAACACATTTGACGGGCAGGGTGTTTGGGAATCCAAAGTCCATACGTCCCCATGTGGTTACACTGGGACTGACATCCCCACCCATGGGTAGTCACCACTGCACCTTCTTTTCCCCAAAGGCAACTGTGCTGGGGGCTGGACAGGAGGGGCGGCCTGCCCCTCGAGGTGTGCCACGTGGCCCCCAATCTAGCACAGCTGCTCTCCAAACTCAGATCGAAGGGTGCTGTGCACCAAACCTCACACCTGACTGTGGGTGACAGTCTGCTGTCCATGCCCATTCCCAGGGAGGGGACAGGCCCCATCCCCTAAAGTGATTCCACCTGAAGGTGATGCAAGACCAGCGGACGAGGGAGATCTAGGTTGGGTCCCAGATGTGCTGGGGCCCAGTGCCATGGCCAGATGAGGCAAGACAGGTGGATGTTCTTGGATCTGCCTTCCCAAATGTGCTATGATGTCGAAGTTTTACAAAATATGTTGGTTAGTCATGAACAACACATTTCAAGATTAGTTATAACAGCATGCATGGATATTCCAATTAACCCCATAAAACAGATTTGAAACAGTTGCATAGCAAACAGAACACTTGAATAAATGGAACAACAATGTGCATCGTAACAGCATGCCAGTAACATTGATGGCAACAGGCCACCAACAATGGTGTTTGAACAAGGTATGTTAACATGCAAGCAATCAAACATACTAACAATAATATAACACAAGTCCCAACAGTAGGGTTGGAGCACAACATACCCATAGTATATGACTAATAATTACGGATGCAGATGAGAGGTGGTGGGAGAGACAGAAAAGTCCATTAACAACTGTTTATGCTTCTATTTTCCACAACAGTACTGCACAATACTCTATGGGTCTGCACTCACTTTATATCTACCTATGGCCCATAGCTTCTGTAGTACAAACATACCTATTAAACTGTCAGCCTGGAATGGTATGAGGAAACTGTGACAACTCTGGGTACATGACTAGAGGGGACTTGTATATGTCAGGGTTAAATATCTGGCACAGGACGGTTACACTGTACTACTGTTATGTGAGTGTGCTACTGGCATATGTCATCTGGTTTCCTATCTGTATCCAGTATTTTCTGCAGCAGTGACCACTAGCTGTGACAGCATGACACTTGAGACACATGTATTGGGAACATACCTCTCAACCTCTTAGAGCATGTCATCTGGAAAAAGCCATAATAAGAGTGGGACAAAGGCCCATAAATATGGACACTTTGCTCTTACAAACTTGGAAAGTTGATAAAATAACAGGTATTGCATTTGCATGGCTTTTCTGAAGGGTATGATGTCTGACACTTATATGTCTATCATTATTTTCTAACTTCATTCTTTAATGATTTGCCATTGATTTGCCATGACACCACTACTTTATGTAAAATGGACCAACAATCTGAGACAAATATCTGGACTTTCAATAAATATCTGTACATTTGAGAAGTATGATTCTGGAAGAGTGCATATTGTATTTACCTACCCTGCTGTCATTTGCAGGCATGTGTTGGGACAATTCAACAGTTCCACACATTTTGTTAGTATACCCTTCATACAGCTGCTGGCAACATTTCCTTACCTGTAAAACCTGTGGAAAAAATACCTGTTAACACTACTTGACTGTTTTTACATTTATTCCTGATTTCTTGTGTGTAGATTTGCACACATCTTAGTACCAGTCCCTTGAATGAACCATGTTTGGGTGTGCAAAATTAACAACTAAGCTATATTTCATCACAATGAACTACTTTGGAACTTCTAATTATTGTTTTACTGGTTTCTGCCTAATAGTCACTTGGTTAGACAGTCTGAACTTGTAATCCTGTGATGCATGCATGACAGATAGTTATTATAATGTGTATTACTCCTTTGGATTACTACAGTCTGGAAAGCAAAGGATAACACAAGGCAATGCTGCATGGAACACAATTTGATACTTTACATATTACTATTCAAGGTTCAGGGCTTAGTGCAGCATGTATTTCACATTTAATTTATATCTCATTTTACAGCTACACCATCTACAGTTTCTCTTAACAGCTTGTTCACAGATGAACCTCAGTTAATGTATGCGGTCACAGCCATATTTGCTGTGAAGAACCTGTATACATTCTATATATGTCTTTAACAACATACCAGAATAAATGGAACAGTTTTTTGTAAGGGTCTTTATTGTACATCAATATTAGTCAGTCAAATGTATTTATTTATTCAGTTCACACAGTAACAGCAAACCTACTAGCAGTAAGCAATGCACTCCTTCTTAGCTATTTGAATAATATACTGCAAAATAGATTTGTACTCACTAGCCTGTCAGCGCAACCTCAGCAGTCTGTCACCATGGGCTTCGATGTTCATAGCCCTCTCCACTGCAGCTCTAGGGGAGAAAAACACACATTTTGCATATCTGTCCATCACATTATCAGGATAGTATTTGCTACAAACTACTTGATAGTGATACTTACACACTATTGGAGCATTCCAGTCCTGTCCATCTTGGATCCACTGGTCCAATGGCACCCCCTTCTTATCATTTAGATCAGCATAGAGGTGCCGTACCTGCTCACCAGTCTGGGGGTTGCCAGTAGCACTGGTGAGGTCATGTGCGAGATGGTCCCAGGCTTCAGCTTTATATTGGGAGCCCTGGTACTGTGTCTGCAGCAGTCTCTCCTCATGTTTTTTTACTAGGCGTCCAGCCATGACCCTGGACTCCTGAATGCTCCAGCACTGCACCCAAACGTGCACTCCATCTACTACACCAGCCATTGTATCTGCATAGATGAGCTATAAAAGATTATGGCTGCATCCCCACTTACACCATTTAAATATTGTGATATTCCCATCCTTTGCAGTCATTGGACCATTTTGAAAAGGTTAAGCTCTGCTAAGCAGTGAGCAAACCTGCTAAGCCATTTTAACACTCATTAAAGGAGAAGTTGTTGAGCACTGTTTAACAGTGTGCAAATCCACTTAGCTGAGCTACCTGCTGCTTAGCATTCACATTTTAGCAATGGTACACCTGCTCAGCATAGCTGAACATTGCTAACCATTGTTCACTTTTAATTTATTAAATATATCAGAATACTGAATTCATTTATTAAGTGTATATGATTTACTTTACATGACATACCACTATGTGCTTTCCTTACATTGGCAATGGGTGTGACTATACTGTATGGGACACTTGTGTATACATGGATGGTTTCACATGTTAGATGCACTCACACTTACAGTTTATACCAGCTATACTACCCTGGTTGACAAAAAACAGTTACCACATAATTTAAGTTTAAAAAATAATTTTAACACTGCTTTCCCATATAAAAATAACTTACCTGTCTTGGTACTCAAACTGTGAATGCCTGCATGTAAAGCTGGGACTCTAACCACAACACTATCGCAGCTTGGGAGTTTTAGCTCTATATTTGTATTTATCTCCGATGGGATGTTTAAGCTATGGTAAGCATAGGCCATAACATGCATGCCCACTTAGCTATGCGTAAACATTCCTTAGCCTAGAAAAAAATATAATATTATTATTATATTATTATGTTATATAGAGAGTATTGTGGTATTCTGACAAGTCATTGAGGACTGCAGTCAGGAAATAATGGCATACATATGGCTTTCAGGCTTCTATCCTTTATAGATTCATGCTAATACATATCTGTTTTTCTATCAACTTTCTAAGTTTGTGAGGGCAATATTTCAGAAGTGTCCCTTTTTAGGGCTTTTTCCCCCCATTGTTTGTTCCTTTGTCCACATTTCCTGTTTTAGCAGGCTGTGAGGTGTCATACAGCACTTTTACAATGCAGGGTGTGTGTCACAGAACATGTCACAAACCCCTGCATTGGTTTCCTGCTCCTGTATGTATTTCAGTGTCCGTGGAAACTGAAATTCATTTATTTCATTTCCGTGTCCACGGACACTGAAACTCTGGCATAATATTAAAGAAATTCTCTAATATTATGCCGGATCAGGTTTAGAAAGTGCTGTTCAGCACTTTCTGAGTGCAGTGGGCATGTTTGTGGTCCATGCAGTACTTAGACATGCCCCCTGCACTTGTTTATGGTTCATGTCCATGTAGCTTAAACAGCAGCGTGTCTTCATGAATATGCAAGGTGCGCTACTGTGGCTACACAGACACAAACCACTCTGTGCAGGAATAGTACTATTCCTGCACAGAGTTTATTGAATCCCAGGGCATGAATGCAAGGAGTAGTGAAGCTGGGCTGAATCAACCCATAGAACGGTTTACTATGGTATGTTCGAAAAGGGTTGGGTTGAACAGTTACAACATCAGAAAATAAGGCTGATTTTGAAAACAGCTGAAGACTGGAATGTCGAAAATGAGAAACACGGAAATGTGTATTCAACATTTTCAGAATTCCCATCTTTCATCCTATTTACTAAGCTTACCTGTACTATTTAAGATGGTGCTATGCCTCTGTGCACCCCCCCACATACCACACACATTAAATACACCAACTCCGAGATCGCGCTATAGTGGGGAAATGGGCTACTTCCCTGTTCCTCACTGAAGCATGACCTGCCTCCACAGTCTTGATACATCACTTGTCGAAAGGTCGAATGCACTATGCAACACAACTAACCATGATCAACCACTTTTGGTTTGGTTTCCTGTTCCTTGGAAACCGTGATTTCGGACATCGGTCATTCGACTTACTGCAGTTCGTGTAAGTCATAGTAAACCCATAGAACATGTAGTCCCCAGTTTGGAGGAGCCAGAAATCAGATGGCGGATACAGATTAGCAAATATTGACATGCATGGCACCAGAAAGACCATGTTAGTTATTTTCAACCATATAATTCCAAAATGAACACACAAAGGACACTTAAACCGACTGGTAATACTGTAACCTGATATATGGCAGCCATCCTGAAGTGACACCTAAGAACTTGTAGATGGTATACCAGTTGCACGGCAAGTGTAAATGACACAGATGGGGCAGTGGAATAATCAGCATGGAATGCTTCCAAACAAGTAGATCCAAAGAAGACAAGAACAACCTGGATATTGGTGGCACACTCACAGATGCACCTGTCTGCATTTTGGGAATCCCTTCTCATAGGATGGACACTAAAACAGATTAACCTGTATTTACAAGGTATGTGACACATAAAACAAAGCAAAGTGGTAAGTAATTTTGCAGATAGTAGCAGTGCTACAAACGTGGTCAGTCAATCAGCTGCCTAACATATATGCACCTGTAACATCAACTCCAAGTCAATACATGTGCTTCAACACATGGACAGTTGTGCCTGCTTCCTATGACATATTAATATATTTTTTCTACATCTCTGTGAACACCAGTGACTGCATACAGCTGAAAACAAATGTCTACTTACATATAAACAATCACCAGTTACTAATACTCACAGTAGACCTCTGCCTCCCTCTTCCTAACCGCTTCTTTTTTTTGGCAGAAAAGGTCAGTGGTGCCTCTTCTAATCAATGTAACAAAGCTGATGTTGCTTATCATATTTACAAAAGATGGTGATACCTGTGGCATCACTCACCACCATGGCAAATTAATGCCAGGCATTCATCTTGTATTGTAGGCCTTCAATCACATCCTTGGCAAGATGTTGCCAGGCATTAATCTTGTTTTGTGGGGCCTCTTTGGAGTTCTCAGTAGGTTCTCAAGGTGCTATTAATGAAGGAGATAGAGACATATTTTAGACTACCTCCTTCACCACATGGGACCACTTGCAAGCTCAGCCCCTTTAGAAGCTATGGCCACTTCACAAATTGATGTCACAAGGAAAAGAATAGCAGATTTCTATTGGTGCATGCTGGGAGAAATGGGGAGAAATGTATGACATACATCAATGTGCAACAGGGCAAAGCAGCAGACCCTTTTGTCACTACATAGGTAGACATCAATTACAAAACTGTCTTCTGGTAGGATAACAAGCCTGTGCATACCAAATTGGTGTCCAAGAGCTTACCATCATACCATTACTCATAGCATAGTTGCAGTATAGCATCTTTAGGGGCAGATAGGCAGATGTCAAGAAGCCCTCAGCCTTGTTGAAGTCAAAGACTTGCACATATGCACAGAAAACAATGTTGCCTTCAGTAAATGTGTATGGCCAGAAACAAGCCTCATTGCACAGTCTAGTGATTGTATACATTGTGCTAAATGTGTATTTTAGAGATATTTAACCTGAATTGCAGAACTAGCAGAATTACTGCATTATGATGATTAAACAGTGCCACCACAACTGCAAAGCTCAGTGCTATTTTTAATCTTTTATAGTATAGTGAGTGAATCCTGACTAAAATAATTACATTGCTCTGTAGAGAGAAGAATTTTTCTGTATCTGTTGTGATACAGGTACATGAGCAAGTGGCATTTAGGACGGATGCCTGGATAAGGTTTTGATTCTTTTATTGTGGGGAGGTTGTTGAAAAGCAACTTGCTGACAGCAGGAGAAGCACAAGGAATGTTGCGATGGTTCTCTGCATTAAACAAGTACAAAGGTCTACAAAATGCAGAACTGTTCCACATCTACAGTGCTGAGGGTTCACATTGACAGAGATGTGAGTAACTGAATAAGGGCATGATTCTGTTGGTGTTGGGAATTTGCTCCACAGCAAGTTTTTGAAAGTAGAATGGGAACCGCAGGGAGGACTGAAATGATGAATGAGAGAAGACAGGACACAGATGCAACTAGCAAAAGGTACTGTGAGGTGGATTTGTCCCTTGCTATTTGGATCAGATGGAAGAGTTTTGCTGCAATGCACAAACCCTACATTCACAGATATAGTGTGGCATGTTGCAAATGGATTGTGGTGGGGATGGCACCTGATAATCCATACTGGGGATCTGTAAGTATGTAGGGAACACAATGACTGTGATGTGTTGGGCACAGTTAGGTGTAGGCTGTTTGTCACAGCACAACCCATCCACGTGCTGTCTACTGGACCAACATAAGGAAGAGGCTTGTCATACTGAATTATAGTAGGTGTGACACTTTATGCTGAAACACAGTTACATGACTGGTCCAAATGGTGCTGCACACATATTGTGCCTGTTTACTAACCATACATGTATATTGACATTTACAGGTATATGCATGATGATAGCACACTGCAGTATCAGCAATGCATCTACATGATATGGAACTAGAACCTACAGCCTTCTGTACCAAAGGCAAGTATGCTACCTGTTCTGCTACTAATGCTGCTTTAAAATTCTGTAATACAAACACTGATAGCCATTTGGTAAACTAAACAGTTGCACATTGAAAACAGACTTAGATTGAGCAAGAGTAAACTTCTCTTCCCTTCAAGCACACATTCCTTGAAGATGTACAAAAGCTTGAGTTGCTTGAAAATGTACCCCTGTAGTGTTTTTTAAAGATTTCTTCCATTAAACAGTGAAACAAATCATATAAACCAATAAAAGACACAACTTGTAGTACCTGCTGAAGGAACATGCTTGCTCCCACCAGTCACTGCACTCCGTAAGCAAGTTCCGATAGCAGCAGTGCAAAGTTGCAATATAAAGAAAAGCAGCAGCTCTGGTTAGTGCATTCACTAAGTTGCATTTAAATCTTGCGTGTTGTTGTGTGTGCATGCATCATGGAGCATATATAAAGTGTACCCTTAAAGATATTTTTAATTCAAAAGGAAATGTTTTAATTAAAAACTAAATGTTGTGCCAGGCCCCAGCAGCCCCCGCCCCCCATACACACACACACACACACACACACACACACACACACACACACACACACACACACACCAAGCCAGTGGTCCCTAGACAACTGCCTAGGTTGCCTAGTGCTGAACCTGTCACTGGCTCATTACCATATTGATGCTCTTTTTCATATCATTATTCTGTCATTAGCATATGATACTGCCTACACAATTTCACCAGGTTACATGACTGCACTTTTTTTACTCTGAATTGGTGCTATCCTGTCTAGCACTGTTTACCACACAATTTTCCCTAATGTATTTAGCTATTCATTTCTGAATTCCAGTCATTATTTTGTAGAAACACCAAAGCTTAAACATTCCAGATGTTTTTCTTTATATCAAAAATTTCTCAGAAATATTTTTCTTTTCAAAATCATGAAAAATTGTATGTATTTGTGCGACTGATGTTAGTAAATGTGGGATTGTGGAGTTAAAGTGTAGTAGTAGGATATGATTTGCTGATAAAGAATGCTTGAATTTGGTGGGATATAGACATTCTGATGAAGGTGTTTTATAACTTTACCGGAAACTTGTTAAACTCACTGGGCCATTGGATTAATGCTAGTTACATGGTAGTCCTTAAAATAAAGTGTTGTTTTTAAAACAAACTGGCAAGCTGATGAAATGTTGGAGCTTTTCCTATTGTCAATCACGAACCAGCATTTAGATAAACCCTGGGATTCATGAAGCTCGGTGCAAGGCCGGCGTTAGGCTTACACCAACCGTGTAGCGTGAAGATGGCGCAGTACCACAAAATGCATATTAATGCATATTAATGAAGGCGCGCTACCGCCACAGCCACTTGCATAGGAAAGGAGCGTGAGTGCATAGGGTGTGTCGAAGTGCCACACGGAGGCATGGAAATGTCAGCTGTTGATGTGCAACCTAAAATGCTTCCATATAACAATTTGCAAGCAATAATAATTGCATCTGTCAGTGTCCGTGGATACTGAAATGTATGCAAAGCATGCAAGACAGTTCCTGCGAACACAAAATGAAGAAGCAAACACAAATGCATGGTAGAGAATAATGGGTCCCTATCCCTCGAACAAATGACATTGAAAACCATGTGCCCGTAGTCCACCGCAGTGTAGATAGTTATACCAAGTGGAAGTGAAATGCATCATATGTTAGCGTGCTGCCAATAGGTACATCCAGCCCAATGGTCAGGGTCACCAGCTGACCCATATTGTGAGGGAGGGTACACAGCTGGGCAGATGTGTTCATAACAAAAAACATGATAAATGTAAATATCTAGCGACCGTATGACCGAAAGATATCCCACAACGCATGCAATAGTCACATACAATAGGTATGTCCGTATTTAACATACCATATGTGACAGGAAATAGAATAAGCATGTAAACGAAACAGAAGAAGCATATAAACTGCTACAACAATAAGGGAACATGTAGGCTGAAAGGAAAAGTATTATCCGTAGCGTTGACTGTGGGTACATATTGTCCAGTACAATCGGATATGTGCCCAGAATATATCCCATCCTGGACATAGCAGTGATGGATGGAGTGTCAGGAATATGTGCATGTGGGGGGGGATGGGAAACACGTGGAACACCCCTGCATTATGTAGTGGAACCACTCCCCGCCCTAAATTATGTAGCGCCAACCTAATAATGTGGTCAAAGGTGCCCAAACACCTGCGTCTGTAAGCACAGGTAGAATGTTAAAATCTGGACTAACTCTGTCCATGTGCTACATCTGATATTTTAACAGCACCAGGGCAGTTCTAATCACCAGTCGGCTGAGCCTAAACCCGGACCAGCACATGAACACCCTGACAATCAAATACATGTATGTGCAAGGACTATAAGCGTAGGAGTTCTGAATATCCTTGGAGTGAGTAGACATGCAGCACGGGTCCAGAGCAGTAGGAAACAGGGAATGTCGTAAGTGTAGTACTGCAGTTTTACCAGCAGGAGAATGGATGCCTGCTGTGTAAGGGAAGCAGTGAGGCATATGTCAGAGTAGCTATGAACCATGGGTATACATATAAATGAGCCAGAACAACAATAGTGTAGTGGTTAGAGCATCCACCTAACGTAAAGGCATTCCCGGTTCAAGTATGACTATAGCACATATTAATTGTGTAATGAATGCCCCTGTGCTGTAAAGCCAACATTTATACATGTAAAGGTGACCACACTCACATGGGTCCGTTAACCAGATTCCATCAATCAAAGTGGTATTTTCATAAGGAATAAGGCACATGTAATCCCAAAGAAGTGCCAGTAAACATATGTAACTCAGAATAAGTAGATGCAAGTGCGCCTGCGTGGGTGTACGCAGCTATTAGCATAGCAAATGTATGCTGTCTTGTACAGCTATAACTTTTATATAGATATATATATATAGATAGATAGATAGATGTGTGTATAGATAAATATCCACAGACATAACAGAAATATGCAATTATATATCTATATATATATATATATATATATATATATATATATATATATATATATATATATATATATATATATATATATATCTATATATATATATATATATATATATATATATATATATATATATATATATATATATACACACACACACACACACACACACACACACACATATATATATATATATATATATATATATATATATATATATGTGTGTGTGTGTGTGTGTGTGTGTAAGGAATGCCAAAAGACGAAAGCAAACATAAGGGTTGTGAAGGGAATCTAGAGCAAGTAAGGCATTATAAAGTGCTCACAGCATATGTCAGATAAAGCTGCACAAGTGTGAGTAGAGCACCGCTATTCACACCAGAGGCAGGGTTATACCAGTGGCCATAACATCATTGAAATGCTACGTCAACATTGTAAACAGACAGAATATAGTACATGTTGCGACCACCTACACTTGTAACCTGCAAACCGTTCGTAATACATAACACCAGGAAAGGCACGTATGTGCAAATAAGAATGGATGGCGAGCCTGTGAATACACGAGGTGGTACAAAATGTGTGTAGGGCCGCAACGCTCATGAGAGGGCAATGTGTAAAGGTATGTCATGGCTGCAATGTCAGGTGTCTAATGGCTGTTATGCGTGGAAACTCAACACGGGTGTGCTGCAGAAACTATGGATATGCAATTATGGACACAGGAGTGCTAGGGTTTGTTGCGCCGGGTGCAATGGAGCGGCCTGTGGAGGTCAGCTAGTACATAGGTGCGATTCCCAGATAGAGTGTCATTTGCATGGACACATGCGTGAATGGGCGTATTGTTGTCGGACGTTGTGCGTCAGGGCCGGCAGCCTGGCACGTAAAACCTATACGCCACCCATGAGTGGAATGGAGTTCTGCTGTGACAACCCCAAATCGGGAAAAGCAGAAAGACACAACTACATGAAGACATCAATATGTTGACGTACAATCTCAGTAACACAATCACTCATTCTATCAACAGTAATAATATGAATGTGCACAAAAACAAACACAGTAGCAAGAATAGTAGGCTGCGCATATGAGTAATATGTCGAATGACACTGTATCACATCACACTTATCAGCATCACCCCAGACATGAAAACCGTGCGACATCTGTACACTGTATAACGTGCAATATACTGATCACAAGTTCACCGGAGTGAAGTGTCGCTGTCATAATGACTAAGGCAATAGTATGCTGTTGAAGCAGGGATAAAACCCAGTACACATGTGTAAGTGTCTATGTCTGGGAAATGTATAGGTTAACGGGCACACAGATGTATCCATAGATAAAAACGTAGATATATATATATATATATATATATATATATATATATATATATATATATATATATATATATATATATACACATATATACATATATATATATATATATATATATATATATATATATATATATATATATATATATAGATACACACACAAGGATATACTATGGATATATATATATATATATATATATATATATATATATATATATATATATATATATATATATATATATATATATATATATATATATATATATACATACACAAACAACAGGTATTGATATATAGACATACACACAAAACAAATATATATGTCATTGTAGATATACACATGTACATAACTAGGTTACTTTACAGCAATTGGGGGTAACATATCTAAAGCCTGGGCATATGTGACTGTGAGGTCCAATAAGTAAATGTTGTACCCCCCACACTGCCCAGCTAGGCAGGTCAGACATACAGACAGGCAATACAAATCAATACACTGCCACTGTCCAAAACACCAGTAGGAAAGTACCAGTGGGAGAGATCAGCAAGGTCTACATTTTAAACATGGATAACGGAGTCCCTTGCGGGACCCCAAAAATTTAGAGTACGTGTGAACCTGTTGTCATCAATGCGAGCAGGATGAAGGTGTACATGGAGCAGTAGGTTGTGCAAGTGTGATAATACATGGATTAACAAAAAGTACGACATGTGTCCCGAGACAGGGAGAGTGGGCAATGTGTAGGGGTGTGCTCATACCCCAGCTGCACTCGCCGTAAGTATTTGTCATGGCTGCTGTAGAGGGGTGCCAGGTAGGTGGACCATGGGTATGCAATAATGGGCTTAAGTGTGCAGGTGTTGGTTGGCAGAGATGTAGTAGGCCTGCCCAGTGGAAGTCATTAATATTCCTATGTGGGTATAGCATACACCTACACCTCCCAAACTTGAAGAGCACATCTACCGGATAGTCTATATACCATAGGGGGAATACATAGAGACCAAATCAGTGCCGTGTACCCGATTAACATGGACGTCCATAGTTATGAATCAGAATGTAACAAAGTCCAACAAAACACTTCCAGAACTAGTGATATTAGGTGGACAGGTGGCGGAATACAGGTAATGACAGATGACAACATGTATGAGTCATAAACAGCATGTACCTTGATAAACGTGAATGAATACATATGCTCTGTGACTGTAAATGTGTCTGGTTAATAGAACCAGTCATCTAAATGTGTCCCACAGGGTGTTATGCATTGTTCCTGATACAGTGTTCATTCACACCCATTGGTATGTGAGGTCTGCTAGTGACGAAAAGTGCATAATTTGCTGACCACCTTAGGTAGATGAGAGCATAATAGATGAGGTTCAACACCCGTATGTCTCTGAGGGACACATCCATCTGGGCAGTTGTGTCCTGCAAAATGACAGTTATGGCACATGGCCTGTGAGTTCGGAAAAGGAGGCTATATAGTGTGTGTAGTGGTGTCAGAAATTAATTTATTGTATCAGAAACAGCTACATGTAATAGGAAACAGTATTAGCAATTATAATGCTAGAAGAATAACCTTAACATATGCAAACCGTGGAAGTCGTCACTTTACCACTGGCTGTGGTTATGTGTTGCCATGACACATGTGGCAGCTCTAAACATAGGATCTATAGGGCCGCCACCATTCTGAATGGTCAAAGTGGAACCTGCTCTGTAGAAATGTCAGACGTATCAGGGTAGAACATACTTACAGGCATGCATAGTACAGAAATATACATATCGGCACAAATCAAAGCATAGTCTAGCAGCAGTAAAGTTGCTTATGCTACTACATATAACATATTGGCGTGTCAGGTATACAAGACCTGTAACAAGCAACCACTACAGACATGTACAACATGAGAATGTCCCCTAATCAGGACAGTTGCAATGGCTAGAGTATTGTCCATACCTCTCAACTGTCCCTGATTTTCAGGGACGTCCCTGATTTTGACTGAAAGTTTAACTCTGTCCTTCTGAATCCCACCTAAGATTAGTGACTTTTGGAGGAAAGGTGGTGAATTACACTTAATGACTAATGACAGTAAGTAAGAGTTATAAACTTCTTTTACTTCAGAAAATGTGTATTAATTGATATGCTCTGATTCTGTCAATGCTTCAAGTTAATAGCACTACTTTTTTAAAAGTGTCCCTGATTGTCCCTGATGTTTTCTTGACTTGCCCCTGATTCAGTAGAAATTTGTCCCCTATTGGTTGAGAGGTATGGTATTGTCACATGACATATGCCTAATGAGGGACTGTCCCATGCAAAGTAGGAAAGGTGTCACTCCTACAGTCTCCCGTCGTGCAATCTGAAAGGTGGAAAACGTACAGTAGGTATGCGGTAGCATGACTCGGCGGACAGCTGCGGTAACAAAGTCATATTCACAAGTCAGCATTGCAGAGTATCGGTTCCCATGTATCAGGCAGATGGGAGCAGATTGTATGAGGAACACGCATATAATATAATTACGTCACTGGACAGGCCGTCGAGTCTGTACAGTCGAACGCCTGCCGTCGCCAAATGGTTACACATACCCGATACTGTAGTCATGTAGTCCGATGTAATACGCATCACAAGGGATCGCACATACCCAGCGTGAGTGACAAATGTAAGCAGAAATGTCGGTGAGCGAGCGGCTGTAAGTGTGTTTGTCTACCAGTATGCCAGTAGTGCACTGTCAAAGAAATGTGGAGTCTAAACGGGTATAAGGTGCTGTAACCAGAGGTCAGCAGTGCTTAACACTGTGCAAACCCACGCACAACTGCTCCCACCTGCTGGAATGTGCCTTATCCAGTCCGTATCCAAAGGTGTCGGTCTGTCCGCAAACAAAGAACCACCCTAATCACGTGTTGGCAGCAGTACCCTGCACACATAGCTCATGTGAATTAACAATAGAGCATGTCATATGTACAGACAATGGACCACACACACACCATACAGCGCAGTCATCCAACAGTATAGCAATGTACTGGCAGATATGTCCGGACCACTGGTGCATGCATGCCTGGCCGTCCTGTGTTTCAGTGTGTGAGCATGCCCAGTATGACTGTTATGCATGTTGTCGACCGGCATTACCATCATACCATCAGTGAGCATGCCAAGTATCTCATGTGTCACATGTCCAGATAGTTAGTACTGTGTTGCTGACCCTTCTGTTCTACACAGACAGGTGTCATACTGTGTCTGCAGGGTAGCTAATGGTCATGTGGCATTGACAGTTGCTACATGTCTGCATAGCGTGGGGGGACATCCGACCACAACCACAGTCCTACACAGCACAGTGGGTGGCGCAGATGACTCTCACATGTGTAGGTTGGATGGGGGGCACAGCTGACAGTTGTACACATCTGCCACTACTGTACTGGTATGCCAGGTACTCCATGTCAGTGTGTGGACCTACCTAAATTGCTGGCTGAAGGGATACCAGTGTACATCAGATCCCAGCTTTAAATACCAGCACAGTGGTGTTGGACGTCCTAGCTTTCACAACCTACATCAAACTGCCTGGCCTGCTGTAGTCTGTGTGTGTCTTAGGGGGTTGGGGTCATTCATTAGGCATATCCATAGGCCATTGTATATCATTTGTCTGTATTGGTCCACATCTGTCCAGCTGCATGGAACGCGTGTGGGCTGTACGGACACACATGATGGTCAGCCCATAATCTCTGCAGTGGGTTAGGACACCCTGTGTACTAATGGCTACCATTGTGACCCCATATGTGCTGCAGAGGTCATGGTGCCACTATGGATGTGTACTGTCTGCTGCCCTAACATTCAGTCACCACAGTCACCTGTATGCTCACATGCATACCATAGCAATGGGTAAATACACATTCTAATACATCTGCCAATTGTTAGGTCAATAGACATACCCTGTGGGTGTTCTGGACCTAAGGATGGTGCTGGAGGGCTGCCTATGTTGGATGCACACAGTACACCTCCTATACATGGCCGAGCACAGGTAGTGTCATGTTTGGCATCCATTGTACTGTGTGCAGGTCAGGTAAGGGAAATCCGTGGGTACCTACTGTGTCAGTGCATATGCCTTATGTTGCCTCTTTGCCTAGGGCAGGTCATACTATGCACGGCCTTTCGCTGACTGTGCCCTGCTCAAGTAGTTCCTTTGCCAAGTCACACTGTGCCTGTACAGGCCTTGGCAGTGGTGTTGGGCTGTGTGGCCCTGCCCCATGCTGTTCCTGCTGCAACTGTTACTGCAGGATAAGATTGTGTAGCATAGCAAATACCATAACAACTTGTGTGCATGTAGCTAGTGAATACTGCAGGGCTCCATCGGATGTGTCCAGATACCAGAACTGTGAACTGAGCATCCCAAACACATGCACAATTATATGTCTTGCCTGTGCATCCGCCTCATTATGATGTGAGTGTTCAGGTGTGTGTGTATTGCTGATGGGTGTCATCAGCCACGACACCAGTATTTACCCAGCATCCCCCACTAGGAGACTGTAGGGGATGTCCATATTGGCATCGGTGTGGTACAGCTGTGTCAGAAGCCATATATAGGAATAATCATAGCTTCCAGGGCAGACAGCACACACATTCAATCTCAAGCCCTGGCCATCGCATATGGCATAGCTGTTGGAGGGGTTTCTTCCAATTTCCCTGGCAGCAT
>NC_056728.1:1439023221-1439030721 GCF_019279795.1 Protopterus annectens | reverse complement strand
TAAAAATGCAAATTTCTTTTATAAAATGAAAATGAACTGCTTCAGCCTTCTACAGCCAGAAGATAAAAGAGCTGGATTTAAACAAAGGAAATCAGCAGATAGGTAGATTTACAGACTGAGTGCTTTTTGGCAAATGCAATCAGTTCTTTCAAAGCAGAGAAGTGTAGCAATTCATTGAATTCAAATAACTAATACCTTAGAATATATAGATTTAGCTAACACTAGGAATACACTGAATATTATTTCTACAAAGATCATCATTATGAAACAATATTTTCTATGGAAAATACTTAAGCAGTCTTTTGCAGAACTATCCATACAAAACATTACCTTTGAAATACTTACATTTAGGCTCCTGAACTAACATTGCCTTTAGCTGTTTTTTTAATGATACTATTCTCACTTTGTCTAATTTTCTGAGATAAATTTCTACAAGATTCAGGGACAATTTTAGAAATAGTGGTAAAGATTAAAATGAGGTCTCAGTATTTTAGTTTCCATGTTGTCTCTAAATGAATATGAGGTAAATTTAAATATAAATTTACTCTGCAATGTTGCACAGAAACTTTCATATAAAATTTAAAAGTCAAACATTTCCACAAAAAATGACTCCTGTAATAAATGGTAACCATTTTTTTGAAATGTGTAGCAATGATGTTCACTGGGAAGGGAGACAATAAATAGTGCCTTGAGGAAAAGTGAAGCAAATGGAAAAACGTAATGAAGTGATAAGAAGAGGTATAAATAATGAAGGAAAGACCAAAGAGGGTGATAGAGAAGTTTAATATGTCACAACATTTAATGTATTAACAGAAGCTATGGTTAAGGAAGTTAAAAATACTGGAAAATGGTAACTAATGATAAAGATTTGAAATATCTGATAAAGAACTAGGTGAAAGTTTCTTATAAGAGAAGTAGAAACTTGGCTGATATGCTGGTACATATTTGTTTTATACCACCTGAAGTCACTATATAGTCTAATTTAAAGGAAAATAAAATAAAAACCATGGCTTGTAAAAAATGTTCAGTGTGTAAACATGTAGTTACTGCTTTTTCTAAAATTAATGGTGTTAGATTTACACCCAGAGGTCTTTATACATGTTACAGAAGAAATAATGTATGCCCTTAGGTGTAGCTGTAACCTTTATTATATAGGGGAAACAGGGAGAGCATTTAAAACTCGTTTGCAAGAACATATAAGGGACATCAAACATTGTAAAATAGAAAGCCCTTTAGGACATTTTATAACTGCATATAATGCTAAGCCAGACTGCTTACAAGGATGCATTCTGGAAAAAAATAAAAGTTTAATTGGGTGAAAGTTGATGTATTAACGAAAAGTGATTGAAAAAAGAAACTTTTTATTTTAAAGTATAATACTTTGGAACCTCATGGGTTAAATAAGGAAGTTAATTGGAAATATGCAATTTAATGCATTAGTTGATTGATTGATTAATTGTTTAATTAATTAGTAAGTGTTTTGATATTATGTGTGCATAAATATGAAGTGAAAAAGAGAATGGATTTGTACTCGAAGTCTTGGTGGCAAAGCACTAAGTTGATATAAAATTGTTGTGACTGCTGTTTTGAGTCTTGCATTCATGACTTTATTATTGTTGTATATGAGCAATTTTAGAAAATGTTTTTCATTAGCGGTAAAGATTAAAGTGAGGTCTTAATATTTTAGTTTCCGTGTTGTCTCCAAATGAATATGAGGTACATTTAAATATAAACTTACTCTGCAATGTTGCACAGCAACTTTCATATAACAGTTTAAAAGTCAAACATTTCCACAAAAAAGTCTCCTATAGTAAATGGTAAACATTTTTTTAAATGTGTAGCATTGATGTTCACTGGGAAGGGAGAAGATGACTTGTAGTATGTGGGTTTTATGGTAAAAGTAGGGCATTTAATGGTAGGTGATATTCTAATCTTAGCAAAGGAATATTATAGTTTGTTAGGACCTACAAAAGTCATTCTCCTTGGCCTACTGATGAGTGACATAGATAGAGTTCGTGCCGCTTGGGGCTGTCTTTGAGTTTGACATACTTCCCCATCACAAAATCATGGACAAATGGGCCACCCCCATATACAACCTTCCCCCCCTGCAGCCATTCCAATATCCCATTACTTGGCTATTTCTCCCCATGTACCATAAACACTACTGTGCATACTGCTTTACTCTTTACTTTTACAATGATTATTTGGATTTCATTTAAAACTTTTATGTTGCATTTTATAGCATATACATCTGCTAAACAAAGCAGTACAATCTCACAATGAAAATAGACTTAGCATTAAAACTTCTCTGCCCTTGAAACTCACATTAATTGAAACAGCATTGAAACCCACATTCAAAGAAAATGCATCTGGCCAGTGGTAGATAAAGAATACATTAGGGCTGTTTTCAAATTATAGGTCCCTTGTACATGAAACATACATGTGTTCTTTGATACACCTTCCTGATTGTATTAAGTTATATTTCTTGTATAATACAGCACACTAGTTAGAGCTAGTTTTAAATTTATTGTTTTGAACATTTATCCAATGAAACAAAATGTATAAACCATTAATGACAAAACTGCCTAATTCAGAACATTTCCATCATAAAAGTCTACTCAAACTTCTGTCATTACAATGCAACAGTATCAGTAAATATGCACAATCTCTGCAGAAGTAAAAGTCATCTAAATAATTCCACATTAAAGAGATCTGTAACTAATGAAGAGGTTGCTGCTAGCAAACAACATTATATTTCATTGTTTTATCTACAAAAAAAGTATTGAAGAATAAATTGCCTATGTTACCTTAAAAAAATGACAAGCTAGTAATATTGCAATAGGGAATGGATGGCAAACTGATAAGAGGTTCAAACTGCAATAGGGAATGAATGGCAAATTGATGGCAGGTTACTAGGTATCGTTGGCAATGAGGACATTCTCAGGACTGCAGCATCCACCCCTTTTAAAAGCACAACACAATATAGTTTCAGCAATAAATCTACATACTGTTGGAGTAAAACCCACAGCCTTTTTCATCAAAAGCAAGTATTCTACCTGTTGTGCTACTAACAATACAAACCAACTTGGCATAAGCAACATTAAGCTTCTCTCCCCCTGAACAACTATGCATCACAAGAAATCTGGAGAAAGCTAAAATTTATTGTGGGGGACAAAGGCCCAAAACTAGGGACACATTTTAAACATTGCTTGTATAAGTTGCAAATATAAAATGTTTTATGTTACCATGCGTTTCGTGAAAGATTGGAATACTGAAACTTAAATGGCTATCATTATTTAGTGAATTCAGTTCTCAATGTTTTGCCAGGAAATTACAAATTTTAAGAGGAACAGACCAAAAGTATGACCCAACATTCCAGACATTCTGTGAAACTTTGGTCGATTGAGAACTATGGGCTTAACTTGAGTCACAAGTGGTGGTATAGGTAGAGAATTTAGGCTCTTGCTCCTTGTACCTAAGAGTCTGAGTAACGCTAACCACCAGTTATACATAACTGGGGCATTTTACACACTCACACATACACACACACACACACACACACACACACACACACACACACACACACACACACACCCTTAATACAGCTTCCTCATGCAACAAGATGTATACAGGCGAGTACAAGGCAATAATTTCCAAAGAAGTGAGCAATTAAGTGAACAATGCGTGGGGTCCCAAACATAAAAACAGCTTAACAGAATTAATTAAGTAAACAGTCCATGCAGTGAGTGAGCCCAAATAAAGAAAAATCAATGCAGCAACAATACACTCCACTTGAGCACACACACTTCATTTTCAATGCAATAATTTCCAAAGAAGTGCACATAAGAAAAAGTGGCCCCAAACATAACAGAATTAAGTGAACAGTCTGAAGGTGCCCTGCCCCCTGCCACTTGAAAATCAAAAAAGTGGTCCCAGATGTAAAACAGTTTAACAGAATTAAGTAAACAGTCTGAAATGGTTTACTATTAAAATCATGAACAGAGATGCTCTGCAGATGAAAAACTCAAAACATGGATGTTCGAATTTCTATCTTGCTGAACATCTCTGTGTCAAAAGTTTTGCTGATATGAACTTAAAAGTACTGTACAAAGATCGCCATACAGTGTAGTTTGGGAAATTCTTCCCTTTCCTCACTGTAGTATGATCTCAGAGTTGGAATACATAGTTTGCAGGGGTGTCGGTGGGGAGCAGCTTGTGATGTGAGGTGTAGGAGTTTAGTTTACTTGCGCTCCTACACAGACATCACTTGATGTGTTTAATTTTAATGTCAAATCTGCTGAATTCGTTCAGCTGATTTGACATTGTGATTTGTTGAATGTTTTTTTTTTTCATACTTTGTATTTGGTGTTCTAAGTGGGAATTATTTTGTCCCGCGACATTTTGATAGCAAACCATCTGAAAGTGCCCCACCTCACCACCCCCTAAAAATCAATGCAGCAAGCTCAAAGAAAGAAAATCAATGAACGCAGATGCAAGCAAAATACACTCTACCCAAGCACACAAATTTCAATTTCAATGCAATAAATTTTCAAAGTAGTGAACATAAGAAAAAGCGGTCCGAAATGTAAAACAGCTTAACAGAATTAAGTAAATAGTTCAAAAGTACCCACCCCCCCGACACTTGAAAATCAATGCAGTGAGCCCAAAGAAAGAAAATTAATGCAGCAAAAATACAATTTCCAAAGAAAAGAAGTGCTGCATTTAAGAAAAAGACTGGTCCCTCTCGCCCCCGCCACTAGCTCTAGTAGTACAGTCTTTTTTTTGTCTTACCTGAGCCAGGGGAAGAAAGATGTGCTGTGCACTGCCTGAATAAACCTGTGGTCCAACTCTGCAGCTCTTCACTGCTGCACATTAATAAGTTAAATTTTGGCAGCTGAATTCTGACAGGCTGTCTGTCTGCCTCGTGAAGGTAACATCCCCTTTGTTCTTGTACACTGGCACTAGAATGCTTATTTTTCTGTAATTTGGGATATATTTTTCTCTCCATACTACTATGAGTACAGTTAGGGGCTATTTATCCATAACTCACCTGACATCTTGATCATATCTGCTGTAACCTCATCTGAACCTGCGGCGTTCCATCACATCATTTTCCGTTGTGTTTTTCTTCCCTTTTCTAGGGAAAGATCTTCATCTTTCAATGTAGGCTATGTCTTGGGTAGTAGAACTTCTGAAAGGTTTTCTTCATTCAAAAGCTGCTACAGGTACTTCTTCCATTTGCCTTTGTTGTCATATAGGCTTGTGAGCCGGTTGTTGCTGGTATCCCTGTCTTTGCCCTGTAACCTGATAAGAGTTGCTTTTGTGCCATCAGCTAAGTCGCTTTCCATCAGCTGGTAGAGTATCTCCAATGCCTTCATCTTTGCTTTTGCAACTGCTCTTTCGGCATCTTTGTTAGCCAACCAATATTCCTTTCTAGGCTGTTAGTATATATATATATATATATATATATATATATATATATATATATATGTATATATAAATAGAGATCAGTGTAATTTCGCCGAAAATCCATTTCACCGAAAATTCTGACAGAGGGTCCAAATCGCCGAAAATCCATTTCGCCGAAAATAATACTGACAGTGTATATGCCATTTACCCCAACTGTAGTGCGATCTCAAAGTGAGAATATTAAAGTAGGGGGGTGTGGGGGGCACAACTCCCCACAATGGGAGGTGGAGGTGTAACCCCTCCACCCAGTACAGTTCAATATTATCTAGTATTGTTTTATATTGTCCAGTCCCTATTAAAAGGGTAAGTAAGTAGTTTATAAACTGAGTAGGTGGGGAGCTATGCCTGCCACACCCCTCATTGTGGGGGGCTGTGCCCCCACCCCCCCTACATTAATACTGTCACTCCGAGATCGCACTACAGTTGGGGAAAAAGGCATATACAATGTCAGTACTATTTTCGGCGAAATGGATTTACGGCGAAATGTCATAGACGCATATGTATATATATATATATATATATATATATATATATATATATATATATATATATATATATATATATATAATTAGTGATAAAATAATGGAACTGTCTGCAGCAGTTGTAGCAACTATTCTGTTTATTCCACAAGACAGCTTAGGATAGTCCATAGAGTAGGCAAAAATTTAATTAAAGCTTGAGATGAAAAGGTTCTGAAAATGCTGATAAACAAAGCATGCCTATTCTCAGAGTTTAGGCTGGAAGGGATCATGATCATGACATATTAATAAGAGACATGTCTGGTATTTTAGTAAATGTCAGTCAAATATAAAAAGAGGGGCACGTTCATGTTTTTCAGAGAGAGTACCATCTTATGGTTTAGTTAAAGATCTATTGAGATGTATGCAGGAGGGCAAGCTACATTTAAAATCATTCTCTTATGACCTGCTTACAAAATTAAGTTTTGTACACTCCATTAGTGAAATGACTGTTTCAGACTTGTTTCCCCTTATGCTGTAGCTTGTTGACCATGTTGCTATTTTCAAAAATTCTACATTAGAATATAAGGTTAATAAAAACATAAACAGGCATTAGCAAACTAACTGCATGAACAGCATTGCAGAGGGGCTTTAGTGTAATCACATTTATTCTATGTAAAATCTCCACAGTTCCTGTAGGGCACAGAGGCCAAGCTCGGTTGATATTTAAATAATGGTTGTTATGATGCTGTGTTCAGAAAACCAAGAGTAAATTCATTTTGACTCTTCCTTTTTGCCTTTTCAGTCAGAGGGCAGCAATATGTCACTCTCTACACTATTTCACACACTACTTGTAGATGTATTTTTAATTAAGTCTGTTTCCCTGGACACAGTAGAGATTTGCATTCTTTGATGACTGTACCTAATCTGTAAGTTCCATAAATTACATTAAGAGTCCCTGGGTAAATCAACTGCTTGTTTTATGAATCATGGATAGATTTTAGCTGTAAGAAGTGTGGCCACGGGTTTCATCTTCAAAGGAGTCGATGCATTTCCATCCTTATCTCTTACTGCAGATTTTTTTTTTGTAGCTAACTTCATTGCTTAATTTTGGTCAAAGTCATTTAATTGCAGACTTCAAAAGTATGCTTTTCCCACCAGGATCACATTTAAGAAACAGTAATCATTTTTACTGGCCAATACATACACAATCATGCCCATAAGTACTAAAACAAAAATGTGTGCTTAGCAATCCCCAACACACATTCAGAAGAGAGTGCTCACACAGATACACACACACACACACACACACACACACACACACACACACACACACACACACACACACACACACACACACACACACACCATTTAAATCACTTCAAACCAGTTCAAGCAGAACTTAAGTTTAACCAGAAATAGGAGTTAGCTGACACTATCTCCATTCAAAGATAACAATCATGGCATGTAATATCAGAATCCCAAAAACTTCTCTCTTACTATGTGGCATATAAGGCAGGGTCGCCATCCATGTTCTTTTTTCTCTTACGAAACATTTAAACACATTGTTAAG